>NC_036247.1:15625883-15650944 GCF_002742605.1 Olea europaea var. sylvestris | reverse complement strand
CTTGTTACAGTGATAGCAACATTTCAAGCAGAAAATAAAGATTTTGAGAACGTGAAACGTCTTACTTTCTTCCAACAATCCTTTTATCGATCAGTGTAGGACTCCGAGGTGCAAGTATTTTATCCTGTTTAAATTATATTTTTTCATGTTGATAAATTATTATACTTATGAAAGTTTGAAATGATATGATGATTATGATATAATATGAAATGGCTATTCGGTACCAAAGATATGATATACTATGAGCTCTTATCCGTTTCAAATGATATAATGGTATGATTTTTTATTTTTTTTTGAAGCATGATCTAAATATTTAATTCGGGATCGCACCATTGTTTTTCATGTCCTATTGAGTATTCTCATGCACTCATCATTTTCACTACTCCTCACCGGTTAGAACGAGTTGTTGGTTGGTGGGCGATGTGGTGCTATCGTGATGACATGATATTCGGAATTAATAACTCAAATCCACATAATGTAGCGAAACATTTTAATTTCAACATTTTATTTTGGTTTCTTAGGAATTTTATTTTATGATTTAAGGCATGATTTAGTTGGTTTTATAATTTGATCTGTGAAAGATACATTAGTGGAATTAATAATTTATCATTTAGTTAATAAATGTGAAATGCGTGATTTTTTTATTTAAAATATATTTTGTTTGGCCATGAGCTCCTTCAATTAATTAAATTGTACTCATAAGATTTATGTGTTCTCACTCTTAAAATAAATGAACTGGGTAACGATTTCAAATTCTTAAAATTTGGGCCGTTGCAAGTGGCTTAAAGTTTTTATTCGATTATGAAACATTACGTGTTTTTTAAAAATAAATAGATTTCTATGAATATCATTTGTGAGACTATTCTATGCAGATATTTATGAATTAGTTATGTATAAAAACAGTTATGTTTTATAGAAATTAGCTTACAAATTATCGTTCAAGTCAAAAATGTAAGTGATCAGATCTAGTGGTGCTCTTTTCAAAATTTTGGCTTATGTCCTTGATTTCTAAAATTTGTAACTCAATAAGGATTCTTGGACAAAATCTGTTGGGTTTGATAGCCTCATGGGTTAGCTACAAAATAAACTTGAAATCTTGTCAATCTGATGATGTAGAATTTTATATGTCATTTTAAGTAAACTATGCTAGTTTAACTTCCAATCCAAGTCACTGTGGGTTTTGGAAAATATTTTAATACCTCGTACAGGGACGGATCCAGAATTTTTATATTGTGGGGTCAAAAATTAAAGTACAATTTTTAAAAGTAATATAATATTAATGAAAATAATTATATCATTATCAATATTATTATATGAATTTTGCTACTTGTATAGTTTTGTTTACCATTTCATTGATAGATGTTGAGTCGACGACAAGTAAATCAAATTGAATGTAGGAAGTAAATGTATTGAAATAAAATTCACATTTAATATAGGAAATAAATGAAATTTAAATTTAATATAAAAGTAATTTGAAAGTAATTCATATTACATTTAACCCGTAACAATCCTAAAATTTATTATGTTATATGCTATGTAAAAATTTCTAATAAAATGATGTAAATTATATTGAAAATTTTATCATACAAAAATTATAAACGTTAATGAAATAATTGAATTTTTTTGAAGGAAAAAACAAGTTGAACATCTCTTTTAAAGCGTACATTTGACACATATTTAACTATTTTCGATATCCATTTTGACCATTCAATATGATTATGGTGTAGTTCACGAAACGAGTTTCTAGATGGTGTTGGCGATTTGTAGATTTGAATAGTATACGATCATTGCCAAATTTTGAAAGTTAGCATATTATCAAAATTATCGAAATATTAGTTTAGAACAATCTACTTTGATACATGGTAACTTTGCTACGGTTGGTCGTTTCATACGCCATTAATAAGCAAAAAACTAGAACAAGAGCACTTCAAAATGGTATTAAGAATGCAATGTTTCAATTTCATTTGTCATCCCCTAATGAGTGCGTCAAAGTAGATCATAAAAGGATCAAAACACTATTTCTTTTATAAAAAAGAAAAACAAAAATTTTGTGGGGGTCATTTGACCCCACATGACGCCTTGTGGGTCTGCCCATGGCCTCATATACTGTTGAAAGAAGTTGATTTTTGAATATTTCATATTACACTTGGCCTGCAAAATAGAAAAAGAAAACAGCTTAGTTTTATTTACTGTTTAAAGATGTTTATAGACAGATTTATTTAAAATCTTTTATTAATTTGGTAAACACATTCTTGCCATTGTCCATGTAATAAAATATGTAATATGCATAAAAAAATTTAAAAGAAAACATAATTTTTAAGTAAATTCTTAAATTAAATCTTTATACTTTTCGCTAAAAGTATAGTTAATTACTAAATCTAAGGAAAGTTATAATTATTCTAATGACATTTCAGTCCATTTGGGTCGGAGCATTACAGCATGATGTCAGAGCATGAGTTTAGTCAATTCTGTAGACTCGTCAAATTTTATTTTATTTTTTTTGGAAAAAATATGTATTTTAAGTACAAAGTTGGAAATTTAAAATGAGAAAATGAAATATTTAAGGCACTTTATGGCATCTCGCATCTATCGGTCAACATCTCTAACCCAAGTATGTTTAACTAAGCAAATTTAAAATTCTTATTGCTATTGTTATTTTTCCATGTTACGGTACATTCTATATTTTATTTATGTATATTTTTATATACAAAGATAAATAAAATT
Source organism: Olea europaea var. sylvestris (assembly GCF_002742605.1). Classification (NCBI taxonomy): domain Eukaryota; kingdom Viridiplantae; phylum Streptophyta; class Magnoliopsida; order Lamiales; family Oleaceae; genus Olea; species Olea europaea. Next base: position 15,648,220 of record NC_036247.1, on the reverse strand, counting down.
TGAAAAGGAAAATGTGTTAGTTCAAAGATTTGTATTGGGATAGAAATTTAAGTTGTGAATGACACATGGCTAAGGGAAGACAAAATGGAAAATGAATCATGTTAGTCAATAAGAGATAGATATCGGAGCTTAACTTGATTTTATGGTAGACGAATCTTTAGATCTTGATAATCAGATACGAAGTTGTACTAACATTGGCTAAAAGCAAAGAATGGGAGTTACAGGATTAGTGATCCAAAGGCAACAGATCATTTGCTAGAAACTCTTGTATCTCGTGAGAAACATATCGGAAAACTTATACAAGAAAATATGCTATCTCAAATTTTGGAAAGTGATCCTAAAGAACTTGACTTCGAGAATTTTTGCGATGCCTATGTCCATAATTGGGAGACTATGATTGGTGATATTATCTCTCACTTGAAATCCGAATCGACGGTGACTTCAGATGAAGAAGTTGCCAACAAATTGTGAAAATACTAAAGAAGAGGAAGATGTAGAAAAGGACCCAGAAGAAGATCAAGAGGGAAATGAGTAGAGATTATGAAGATTAATGTTTATATGAAAAAAATCAAGTGATCAAAGTCGTGAAATATTTCACTTTGCCCTTCATTTCATGATTTTCGAGAGTGGTATACAAATTTAATAAATGATACTATATCTTATTTCAAGGAAAATGTCTCGAGAAAATAAGAATAACTAGATAAGTCACCTTCTGCAAGCAGTTCAAGATCTTGGTAGGTTGAATCAGAATCAAGCTCTATCTACACCACCAGCTCCTATTACTCTCCTGAACTATATGCCGGTAGTTAAGTTATTTTGAAGGCATAAACTCTCTATCTTCGATGGAGAATCTGGTCCATTAATAGCTGAGGAATGGCTTCGCAAGTTAGAATGTATTTTTCAACTCATAGCCTACACTGATGCTCAAAAAGTCCAGTGTGCAGAATTTATGTTTACCGATGATACAGTCACTAGGATTCGATGTCCTGAACTAGGACCCAAGAGCAGAAGTTGGCGTTAACTTGGGAATAATTCAAAGAGGAAGTGATGAACAAGCATTTTCGTTAATCTCTAAGAGATTTCAAGGAAAGAGAATTTCTTCAGCTCAAGCAGGGTAGTATGTCCCTTACCGATTACGAGAGAAAGTTCGACCAACTCTCAAGGTATGCTCCACAACTGGTTGACACTAAAATTAAGAAGACTTCGAGCAAGGGTTAAACTCGAATCAAAGCATAATTCTTATGTCACATGGTTTCACATCATACTATGAGATGATTGAATGAGCTCACACTATTTGGTATCAGAAGGCTAATGCTGAACAACAGAGTCAATTGTACAACCAGTAGGATAAAAGGCAAATTGGGAAGAGGATGTAGGATGATCTTGACAAACGAAAAGGTAAATTGCAAAATAAGAAAGCTAATATCGGATCTAGTGTCAATAAGGCTATAGTAGCTTTAGTAGCGTCGTAACTAAGTGTGGTAAATCTCATCGTGGTGAATGCTTGTATGGAAAGAATGTTTATTTTCAATGTAGTAAACCGAGACATATTGCCAAGGATTGTCCCATATTTACTCAGAAGAAGGATGATCATAGTGATGAGAATAGAAAGGAAAAGCATGAGCTTTTGCACTAACTTAGAATGATGCAGAGGAGAACACAAATGTAACAATAGGTATTTTACTGATATCTAATATACCTACTTATGTACTGTTGATTCAGGAACTGTTCATTTTTTTGTATCAACGTCTTTTATTGCTAAATCTAGTATTACTTGTAATAAATCAGAGAGTACACTAGAAGTTAACATCTCTTCAGGTAAAACATCGAATACAGATCGATTAGCTAGGTTGATTAACTTTAAAATTGAGGGAAAACTATTAGACGCTAATTTGTATCTAATACAAATGAAAGACTTTGATGTGATTTTTGATATAGATTGGTTGGGATATAATTATGTAACCATGAGAAAGGGAATTGTCCTTCAAAACTAGTTGAAGAGCAATTATATTTCTCCCGAATAAAGACCAAACCCTATCTCCGACTAATATCGGCCTTACAAGCCAAAAAAAATGTTGAGAAAAGAAACATATCAAGGGTCTCCAGTTAACATCTCAGGAAAAAAAAGGCTATGATAAAAACTGAGAACATACCAGTGGTACATGAATTTATAGATGTCTTCTCAAAAGATCTACTTGGTACTTCACCAGATAGACGAGTGAATTTTACAATAGATTTGGTTCTCGAATGGGCACCAGTATCTAAAGTTCCATCTAAAAGGCTCCAGAGAAACTTCAGGAGCTGAAAATTCAATTACAAAAATTGTTAGACGGTAGCTTTATTCGATCAATTGTATCTCCACGGGATGCACCAGTGTTGTTCGTAAAAATTAAAGATAAAAGTATGAGAATGTGTATTGACTGTCGGGAATTGAACCATTTGACCATCGAGAATAGGTATTCTCTTCTGAAAATCAAGGATTTGTTTGATCAATTAAATGGGGCTAAGGTATTTTCCATTGACTTACCATCTAGATATCATCAGTTAAAGGTTAAGGCTAATGATATACCCAAGACGGCTTTCAAAAATCGTTATGGATATTACAAGCTCACAGTTATACCGTTTGGATTGACAAATGCCTTAACAGTATTTATGAATTTAATAAATCGTGTGTTTCATGAATAATTGGATAAATTTGTCATAGTCTTCATTGATGACATTTTGATACATTCCAAGAGTAAAGATCAGCATAAGGAACATCTTAGAATAAAGTTATAAATATTGTGTAAGGAGAAATTATATTTCAATTTAAAAGGCGAATTTTGGCTTGAGCAAATTGGATTCCTTAGTCATGTAGTTACCTGCTCTCAAGGAGTTGCAATGGATCCAATAAAAGTGAAAGCAGTAACAAATTGGAATACACCAACGCTGATGAAGTTCAAAGTTTTTCTGGGATTGACCGAGTGTTATCGAAGATTTATCGAAGGATTCTCCAAAATAGCTTGACCAATGATATAATTGACGAGGAAATAAGTAAAGTTTTAATAGAGAGATAAGTGTGAGCAAAGTTTTCAGGAGTTAAAGCAACAATTGATTACAGCACCTGTGCTAACCATGCTTAGAGGTTTAGAAGGGTTTGTTATATATAGTGATATATCCAAATAAGGTATGGGATGTACACTGATGCAGTAAGAAAAAGTAATGGACTATGAGTCACAATTTAAGCAACATGTGTAGAATTACCCAACGTATGATCTAGAACTTGTGACGGTAGTTTATGCATTAAAGATATAGCGTCATTACTTATATGGAGGGAAGTGTGACATTTACACGGATCATAAGAGTTTCAGATATTTTTTCACACGGAATGAGTTGAATATGAGATAGAGACGATAGTTGGAATTAGTAAATGATTATGATGGCACTGTTCATTACCATCCGGGTAAGACTAATGTTGTTGCCAATGCTCTAAGTAGAAAGTTGATAGGACAGTTGACATCATTTCCTACTTTTTAAATGCAGTTGATCAAAGACTTGGAAAATTTGCGAATTGAACTTGTTACCATGTCTAAGCAACTTACAGATTGTTTAGCAACTTTGGTGGTTCAACCTACTCTTAGAGATTGAATCATAGAAGCACGGGGTAAATATTCATTCTTGTAGAAGATCAAGAACGAGATTGGTACCGATAAAAGAAATGATTTTTGAATAGCTTTAGATCAAGCACCTATGTTTAAAGGAAGAATTTATATGCCTGAAGTTTTGAAAAAGGAGAGATTGGAATAGGCTCATTTCATCCCATACACTGCACATCTTGGTGGTTCGATACATTTTGGTGGAGAAATAAGAAAAGAAGTATATGCCTATTTTGTGGCAAAATGCATAGTATGTCAACATGTTAAAGCAGAACATCAAAGACTAGCAGGATTGCTAAATCCATTGGATATACCTCCATTGTCTAATAGAGATCTGAAATCTACATCTAAGTTTTGGAAGAACTTACAAAGAGCTATGGGGACAAAATCAAATTTTCACACAGCTTACCACCCTTAATCAAATGGTCAATCCGAAAGAACTATTCAAATATTGGAAATTATGTTGCGTGCTTGTGTATTAGACCTAGAATGAAGTTGGGAATCATACTTGCCTTTGGTAGAATTTTCCTGTAACAATAGTTTCCAGTCTACCATTGGTATAGCACCATACAAATTACTCTATGGTATAAAGTGTATATCACCGGCTCATTGGGATGAAATTGGCGAAAAGAGAATTTTAGGTCCAGAAATCATCCAGTGAACAGTTCTGGCAGTCGATAATATTAGAACTCACATAAAAGCACCTTGAATCGACAAAAGAGTTATACAGACAATCGAAGAAAAGACCTAACTTTGAAGTTCGTGAAAAGGTCTTCTTGAAAGTGGCACCTCTGGAGGGTGTACTAACGTTTGGTAATAAAGGCAAGTTGAGATCGCGTTATATAAGACCTTTCGATATTTTTTACAAGGTTGGTAATGTAGCATATTGGTTAGCTCTACAACTTGAAATTTCTATTGTACATGATGTATGTCACGTGTTTCTGATATGAAAATATGAGCATGATCTAAGTCATGTGGTGAATATCAAATATTAGATGTTTAGAAAGACTTATTGTACGAAGAAGTTGCAATTGCTATTTTAGATCAAATAAAATAAAATAAAATAAAAAGGTACAGAAATTAAGGACTAAGGAAATTCCAGTAGTCAAGGTCCAGTGGCGACATCATGGGATAGAGGAAGTCACTTGGGAATAGAAGCAAAAATTAAAGCCAAGTATCCGATACTATTTGTTTAATTTAAGGTAATTTTGAGAACAAAAATTTTCAAGGTGTGAGAAATGTAAGGTCCCAAATTTTATTTGATGTAGTCGATTTAAGAAACGAGCCATGGAAGCTCAGCTCATTTAAGGTTATGAAAGCCCAAGGTATAAATTATAAGTCCAACAATTTAAAACATTAAGTTTGAGTAAATTTGATTACAAAGATTTAATGAGTAACTTGGTTGCTACAATGGTCATCTACATAGTATTTCACATAGGCAACCTAGATTCAAATTACCATGCAGTTGTTTTCATAAAATTATTTTTGAGTTAAAACTCCTCATTTTGCACATTAAAAACAATTATATCAAGTTAATTGGATGGAATAATTGTTTTATTAGTGAGCATTCATAGAGATATGTTACGAATCATATAATTCCTCTATTTTTCATTATGTAAATGTTTTATAATTTTTTTTGTAATAATTACTTTTTTATGGGCTTAAAATACATTAAATTCCTAGTTAAAGACTAATTTAACAAGGTTAATGATAATATAACTCTTTCATTTAGTTTTTCACTAAAAATGGAGGTTAGGAGAAGAAGAAGATTACTTTTTCACTACACCTCTCCTCAAATCCGAATTTACTCTTATTTTCTCTCAAAAATATCATTTATATTAAGTTAAGCTTAAAGGAATAGTAAAGGTGTGAAGGAGAAAGGCTTTTGCACATTTTGTTTCTTTGTATTTCAAGAAAATCAAGGTAAGTAGAGGTGCAAGTGGTTATTTCATTTTCGATTAATGATTTTTCATTAAAAACGTGAATGAAGTAGTACCTTCATGTACAATGTCTCGACACTACTGTAGCTTGAATTATTATTCTAGCCTACATGTTATAATAATTCTATAGAAATTGGATTTTGTCGAAAATCCATTTACGTGTAACGGTAGGAATCTATAGTTCGAATTTTCTAATATGCTAATAAAATGCTCCGATAATAGCTATTGAGTTTTAAACTTATGGGTTAATTCCTTTCCTATAGGTTAATTTGATTTGCTTGGGGCGTGGATGATGGTAGATGAAGATGCAACGTGCTATAGAGAAGTTAGTGACTTAAAATTTTTATTTGATTATGAAATGCTAACGTGCTTTTTCAAAGATAAAAAGATTTCTATTAGCATTATTTGTGAGACTATTCTAAGAAGATGTTTATGAATTAGTTATATTTTATAGAAGTTAATGTACAAGTTACCGTTCATGTCAAAAATGTAAAGAGTGTGCCTTCCAGGGACAAAACTAGCTTGAGTAGGGCCGACCCTTTAAGGTTTCAATCAATTAGAAATAAATCCAGGAATCCAAATTTTATTATCCTGTCGCAAGAAAAAAAAAAGGATTGGGACAATAAGATTTAGTTTTGCTGTTTTAAAATCTCAGCTTCTGTCCTTGACTTCAAAAATTCATAACTCAATCCTTACTTATAATTTTTGGACAAAACCCAGTAGAGTGTGATAGCCTCATGGGTTAGCTACGGAATAAACTTGGAATCTTGTCAATTTGATGGAATAAAATCTTATATGTCATTTTAATAAACTACGCTGGTTTACGTTCCAAACCGACTTGCTATGGATTTTGAAAAATATTTTAGTACCTCATATATTGTCAAAAAGAAGCCAATTTTTGGATATGTAATATTATAAGAAGTTTCCTACCTTCCCTTAAAATTTTATGACGTTTCAAAATTGATAACAATGTAAACAAATTTATTTTGGCACTTACCATGCGAAATAGAAAAAAGAAAGTAGCTTTGTTTTCTTTACTATTTCGAGATGTGCATACATGGAAAATTTATTTATAAACCTTTTATTTTTTTGGTAAACACATGCATGCCATTGTCCATGCAATAAAATAGGTAATATGCATGGAAAATTATATTATTTAAAAAAATAATTCTTAAGTAAAAATTAAATCTTTTTGCTTTCACTAAAAGTATAGTTAATTACTAAGTCAACGGATAAGGTACCATTATTCTGGTGACATTTTGGTCTATTCAGGTTGAATCGCTATACGGAGACTTTGTAAAGGAATGTTCCTAGAAAAAGGATAAGTAGAAGCGTAAGATGAGAAATGAGACGAATGTGGCTATTGGGTCGAGTAATGACCATAGTGAGATTTATTGATTGGGAAACCAAGTTATTGCATTTGTGTGTAATCCTTTCTGCATATATGTTATTGCTTAATTTTGTTGCATGGTTATATGTTGCATTTCAACATATTTGATATGTGCATTTGTGTGAATTTGATAGCAACCTGATTACTTGTTATAATGTGTTTATGTGCATAGTAAGTTTGGGATGTATTAGCAATGTATTTTGGTAATGTGGACAATAGATGCCTAAGGGTACATCGGTGGTTTGTACTGTGGATATGAGATGTGACATTTAGATCATGAGTGGAGAGTGATTACATGTTGGAATTTTTATTTGTGAAGACCTTGATCAAGTAGAGTGTAAGAGTAACACTTTTATCACTTCTGTAAGGTGTAGACCCATTATCCACTTAGGTTGAGATAAGTGAGGTAGTGATAGAGGATTATCCCGTGGACTTTGGTCTATTGTGTTTTACCAATTAGACATGAGATAAATAATCAGCCTCGTGAGCATGGTGGGCGATGAGAGGAGATATGTATTCTCGATATGTGAGCAACACGAAATGGGATAGTATAAGTATGGTGAGATCTTTTCGTGGGGCTATTTATGCATTTGTTGCATATGTGTTGGCCACTTGATTAATTAACTTGGTCTAGTTTGTTGTTCTGTGTGAACATGTTTGAAAAGATCTGTTTGTAATCATATGTTATATCTTTATCGCATGTTTGTTTGCTCTTGATTGATTACTGTGATTGGTTGTTCCTATTTGAGTATTAATTACCAACAGTCAAGTCTAGAGGTTTGACCTGAAAACAACATGGATCATTTGAACTAGCTTAATTTATTAATACTGTTGATGGCCCAAATTCTCCCTTATTGGATGGCTCTTTTGTCTTGGCCCAATTTGGTTTTAAACCTAAACCATAAATGTAGCCTCCCTAGTGTTGAATTGTGTGTTATTTGCAAAAGAGAAAACAACCATGAGCTTTGCTTTGTGCTTGAAAAATGGTAGTTGCCTCTCTTTTATCTCCTTCATCTTTGTGCCTTGTTTTCATAAGTTTTCTTCTGGCATTTGTGACTGCAAATCACCATCATTTTTTTGTCCTTTGTGGGTGAGAAGATTGAAGCAAGATGTTTGATTGGTTATTGGTAGAGAAAGGTAACATAAAACTAGGCTCGAAAATCATTGAATCAAAGATGTTGGAGAGATCTTTCGAAACAGGTTAGAATCATGATTTATGGCATGCTAACTCAATAGAAACTGAAGAATAGCCATCATAAGACATTAAGTTCAATGTTTTGTTAAAGAAAGTGATTTTACGGGTTTAGATCATTTACCTGTGGAAAATTTATGGCATGATTATCTTCATATACATGTTATATAAATATGATAAAAAAAATTGGAAATAATTGAATGTGATTAAAGATAAGAAAAGACGTATAAAAGTAAATCAGGCAACAACTTAAATTGAAAACAAACAAATTCTGTCCAATTCGACAATAATCACCTCTAAGGCTTAGAAAGTTGATTTCAATAAGTGTTAGGAGATTAGTGATACAACAACTGTATGATGTTTACAGACGTCAAACTTGAAAAATAGTTGGAGGTATGAGGCTATTTCAGAATGCAGTTAGTAACATGAAGTTTCAATGTTATTTAGCTTATTTAGGTATTAAAGATCTTTGCATGAGACTGTGTGTTAAAGATACCAATTTGATATTAGATGGTGATACAAATTATTTGCCACCCATGAGTGTGAGAGAAATTTGACTTACACTAGTTGAAAGCACACAAAGAATTAGAGGTCAGTAAAATCTCATTTGCAAATACAACGCAAGAGCATGGTATGTGTTAAAATACTTTCTGTTGATCGTGTCGTGACTTTTATATAACTTCAATAATACACTTGTTATATACCTTATGTCGATCGCAATGATTAAGAATATGTTTTTTAACAAACTGGCATCCATTTTTATTGAGTATGCTATCCATAAGCATTTGCCTGTGCATGCACAACAACATATGTTCTTGGTTGAAAATTTTGTATGTGCAGCATGATTGAAAAAAATGAATTTACATTATAAAATATTTTACTAACTACTATAAAGGCATCGAGGCATGCTTATGTGATATTTGTTGGCATTGAGGGTGAAAAACTTATCGAGTAACCACAAAGAAAGAAGATAAAAATTTGGTGGTCATGGGAGAATAGTCTACCGGACTGTATCTTTGTGACATTATAAGTATTGATGTCAGAGTGGGATATTTCTTAAGCGTCCTAAGAAAACTTAGGGGTTGTACTCTGATAGTTACAAAAGGATGAACCACTCAATTGTGTGAATATGATATTATAATTTGATTATTAGATATTGATATTGATATTTTACAGAGCTTTATTCGGTGCATAGTAGTGGGTCAACAGCTCAATGAAAAGGAAAGACTTTAAATGAAATTATCTCAAGATTTTCTTGATGAATATTTGAATGTAATACATTTTTAGCACAATATTTTTAAATGAAATGTGTGATGTTACATATTCATATTTTTATGACATGCATAATTTCTAGTTATTAGGCATTAGCTTATATAGTTCTCATATTGTAGCTGAGCATGGAGCTCTTTAGATGCCATGGCTAGCTATTGAAGCTCCTACACGATTTCGATGGTCGATGTACATGGACGAAAGACATGTTGGCTTATTTCGTAGAGTGTTATTTTGGTCATATTGTCTTTTGTACTATATTTTTGAAAATCTTTTATTGTATATCTATGATTTGTGCAATCATATGGTAAATTCATTCGTAGCCTTAATGTAAATACATTTGAATATGGTCATACATTCTTTTGTTTAGATAAATTACACGAATGTTATAGGTGACACGTGAATATACATAAATTTGTTTTGAAGATATTTAATCCATATTATTATTTCAACATATAAACACACACACACACACAAAAATGCACATTCACAAGTCTAGGTCAAATTGTCAATTTCTATCTTTACACATATAGGTGTTTATAATAGTCTATATAAAGGGGATTGTTGCAAAAAATAAATATTAAAGATAGAGGTTGATTGGAACAAGGGATTACAGCCTATCTAGAGAGAAGGAGAGATATTTTATTAGGAAAAATAGAAAAGAAAATTAGAAATATTGCTGGAGTTATATAAATAAAATAATGGAAAGAAACATTATAACAAATAGAGAAACAATAAAATATAGGAAATATGATTATTGAAATAATAACGCACATAAATAAAGTTAAAAAGAAAGACAGATAGACATAATGATAGAATTCACAGGTCGAAACCTGCATAGAATATGTAGGTGTTTACCCTTTGAAGCTTTTCTTGTTTAAGTATGTTTACTTTACTAGCTGATTAGTAGACATATGATATCCTTGAACTATTCTGTAATTTATGTCAATGATGACACGTTCCACACACATTTCTTCCAACATAACTCAATTCTCATAGTTATGTTCATTTTGGCCATGAACATTTTACAATTCTGTGAGAGTTTCTGAAAAACTCAGGCCTTGTAATTCCCCTTTGAGTCACATAAGTGATCTCTTAATTACGAGTAACCCACACACTCCACTCAATTACTTCAACACATAAGGATCATTTAATGCTCAATTTATCCTTTATTTCTTACGGATATCACTGTTTTCATCATAGGTATAGATTAGGATGAATTCTCAAGGTGATCCAATATGATCTTTACAATTAACTTGTCCCTTTAAACTAGGGATGTAAATTTGGCCTGTCAGCTCAGACGACTATGGTTAGGCCCAGGAAAGACCGAGTCAGCCCGGCTCGTGGGTCGGAGGAATTGAGCCGAAGCCTGGGCTAAGCCCCATTTTTGTTGTTGGCTTGAGCTTGGGCTTGCCCCATATGGCTCAACGAGCCACACGGTTCAACCCGCGTTTTCAGGCAGGACGTTAGCTACCTTTAGTAGCTAATAGCTACCTACTAGTTCCAAAATTTGAAACTTGAATTTCAGCAATGGAGATTGATTAAGTTGATTAGATTAAAAAAAATATGCAATTCTTAAATTTATTTGTTTCAAAAAATTGTACACGAAATGTTTTATTCGTGTGCAATTTTAACTCCACCTACGTTGATTGTAGTCGGTCCCAAGCCCCTAAAAAAGAGGATTGTAACTTTTATTTAATTATAATTCGTATAAATTGTATAAATTTTAAATTCTTTAAAAACTGTTAGAATTCTCACCAATTTTAAAAAATACAGCCTGCTCGACTAGACTCAATTCGACTCACTAAGGCTCAAGCTGAAAGCTCAGGTCAAACCTAGATTTTTTGATTGAGCAAAAGCTAGGCTTAGTTCAGACTGAAAAGAGCTCAAACCATTTTCACTTGAGAAGAGCCCAAGCCTCAAGTTTCGGCTCGACTCGTTGACATCCCTACTTTGAACCTAGATTTTAAGATTTCTAGTCAACTCAATTGGGTTTCCATTGCATCGATATATTCTTTCATTGGTTTTAGTCCCATTCTCCTTGATGATTTCTCAACTAATTCTCTATTTAACATTTTCGTTGGCGGATCCACAATATAGTCATTTGACCTTACATAGTCAATATAGATAATTCCATTAGAGATGAGATGTCTATGCTATTATGTATTCGGCAAATATGTCTTGACTTATCATTATGCATGTTGCTCCGTGCCTGCCAATTGCAAATTGACTATTACAATGCATGCATATTGCAGGTGCAGGCTTTGACCACCTTGGAATATTATCTAAAAAATGGCGGAGCTATTCTACTTTTTCCTTATAATTATCCAATGCAATAAATTTAGATTACAATGTGGATCTGGTTACAATAGTATGTTTCAAGAATTTCCAAGACACAGTTGCACCTCCCAGTATGAACACATATCCACTAGTAGACCTTAAATCTTTTATGTTTGATATACAATTTGCGTCACTATATCCTTCTATAATAGCTGGATATCTTATATAGTGCAGTCCATAATTATGAGTATGTTTTAGGTACCTTAATACTCTCACAATTGCATGCCAATGGTCAGCTCCAAGATTACTCGTATATCTATTTAGCTTATACTGCATAAACTATATCATGTCTTATACAACTTATTAAGTACATTAGACTACTATTCGCTCTAGATTACTCTATTTGAGAAATATTCTTTCCTTTATTCTTGGATAGATATACATTTATGTCTATTGGTGTTCTGGAAAAACCAGTGTCATCTTTACTAAATTTTTCAAGAATATTTTTGACATAATGTGACTAATTTAAGACAAGCCTATATGATGTTCTAGATATCTATATTCTTAAGACAAAATCAGCCAATCCTATATCTTTGATATCAAATCTTGAATTTAAATTATCTTTCGTAGATTTGATCATCTTATCACTACTGTTAACAATAAGCATGTCATTAACACATAGACAAATAATAATATATCCATTGTTCTGTGTCTTTGATATAAACACATTGTGTTCATTGATTTTAAATTCACTTTCTATCATAGCATTGTTGAATTTTTCATGCTATTATTTTGGTGCTTGTTTTAAATCATACAAGGATTTCATCTGTAAACTTTCTTTTCTTATCCAGGTGCAGTAAAACCTTCATGTTATTCTATGTAGATTTCTTCATCCAAATCTCTATTCTGTACTTCAAGATTACAACATAGGAAAATAAATATCAAAGTGGTCTAAACCTTCTTATCGTCTATAACATATAATTACATTGTCGCCTTCTATTTATCAATTGATCTATTTGATTTCATCTTTCTCTTGAAAATCCACTTGGATCTTAGAGGTTTACAATCAATGGGAAGATCTACAAATTTCAAGTGTGATTTTGTAGTATGGAATCAGTTTCACTCTTAATGGCCTCTTTCGACAAAAGTCCATCAATAGAGCTTGTTGCCTAGCTTATTGCCTCTTTAAAAATTCAAGGTTCACTTTCTAACAGATATGTCAAAAAGTTTGGAATACAAGATTTCTTCTCCCTTAGTCTTTTACTCTATCTAAGTTCATCTTGAACCTCTTCATTTTCTTCGAGCTCTTGGTTCTGATCATTTTCACTAATAGTCACAAATATTTGTTTTGAAGAACTTGGTCTTTCTTTGGACATACAAGGAGATTTATGTCCATAAAATGGTACATTTTTTATTTAACTATTGTGTTATTGTGTAAGTCTAAAATTTTAGACTCACGCATAAGGAACCGATATACACCACTATTATGTGCATAGCCGATAAAAATACAGTCTACTAATTTTGGAACAATTTTCACCTTCTTAGGTGCAGGTACAACCATTTTAGCAAGATATCCTCACATTCATAAGAATTTATCAAAAGGCTTCCTTCCTTTCTATAATTCATATAGAGTCTTAACTTCCTTTTTTCAAGGAACCTTATTTAAAAGTAATAAAATACTTATTACCTTCTCTTGTTTGTATCAATTTTAAATCACGTACGTCACTATGAATTAAATCAAGGGGTTCAGTGGTTTTTTCAAGACTTTTAAAAAATGACTTTGTTAACTTTGCCTCTACACAAGTTTTAGGTTTGTGTTTTGAATCAATTTGGAATGCAGGTATGTGATTCAAGTTAATTAACCTTCTCAATGTATCATAATTAACATGTCATAATCTACCGTGCTATATATTGTATGACTCAAGCAAATAAGTAGAAGAACTAGCATTATTGATATTTTTCTTGATAGACACTACATTGAGCTTTAAAAGCCCATCAAATACATACCAATTACCAATAAAAAGTCCAATCTTGGACAAAACAATTTCACTAGACTCAAAAATCATGTGCAAATCATTCTTGCTAATTTTCGACACGTATATCCCATTATTTAGAATCAACTCTTTCCCAGATGTCATCTTCAGAATCACTTTTCCTCGACCCTTGATCTCAGAAGTAGGAGAATTTTCTATGAAAAATGCTCTCCATTTTTGATTACATCAAGTAAAATGAATAACCCCTTGTCAGAGCATACATGTCGGGTTGCACTAGTGTCAACTACCATTCTTTTAGGTTGAACCCAACTAGTTTCACTCTAGATATCACAGCTGAAAGGCGGTATTAGAAGCATCATGGGCAATGTCATCGACCACATTTTTTTCTTTGTTTCTCTGTTTTTCTTAGGCAGCCTACAGTTGTTTGACTTGTTGCTCGTCTTGTCACAATTGAAGAACTTTCCTTGCAATTTCTTCTTCTTCGAGATTCTATCTTTATGTACCAGCCTGAACCCTTTTTATTTAGCTTCTTCTGCACCTTGGAGCTTTGACCGTCCTCCACAATGTTATCTTTGACCTCATGTTGGTATACCTATCGCTTATCAGATCCTCTATTGTCTTCCTTAATGCGAATTCTAACAATTAGATCTTCAACATTCATCTCCTTTCGCTTATACTTAGGTAGTTTTTGAAGTCTTTCCATCCCTTCAACATGGATCTCTTATAAAATCACTTCGAGCTCTTGAACTTAACTTATCATAGTTTTGGACTCAGCCATCTTGAAATTGAATAAGCGGCCTATTATAAATTTCTTGGCGACAACATCCTCAATTTTGTACTTTCGATCGAGAGACTCCTGAGGCTCCTTTATTGACTTTTTTTTACATAATTTTGACACAAGTATTCAGAATGTTTCCAAGTATCTATTGCATTGATGACTTATGCTACAACTTTAAGGTTGCAAATCAAAGTGCAGGTTGTCTCAAGTAGTAAACTCGAAAGTCCGGGGTCGAAAAATAGGAAATTGGAAGGAAATAAATTAGTCTATGAGTAGTCAATGGTTGGTGAAAATATGATTAAGAGGAACACTAGAGCATTGGGGATTTACTTCGGATAAATGAGTAAAAATTATTATTGATCTTTTATATAATTCATATGAAAATCAACTAGGGATTGATCTCATATGGAAGATAAAATATTGATTGCAAATATATTTAAAGATAGTTCTTCATAATTGTTTGAGAGAATGAAAGATCAAAGAACATTATTACAAATCCATCAAAGTTTCACCCCTAGCTCTAATAAAATGTTTAGAAATATATAATGAAATGTAACAAATAGAAAATGAAGGAAACTAGAATATGATGAAGAGGAACTGATGATATAAAATGCTTGGCCAAGCTCCCCTTTTATAGGCAAAGAAACATCCAACGTGCAACTTGTATTCTGGCCAGCTTGAAGATAGCTAGCATATGCAATTTTTTTGCCAATTTTCAGCGATTATGTGTAGATTGTTGCCACTTGAATTATTTTCTATTGATATAAATATCAGGCCTATTGGATCTTTACAACTCCAGATATGGCCAAAAAAATGATTACTGCTCACGGGTAAAAAAGCTGTACATAGCAAATAGCAACCTGGACTTTGAAAAGTATGACTGACTGGCTGTCTTATAATGCGAATTTGACTTATTGGAAAAAAAAAAGTTGTAGATACATATAAGATCTGAGGGTTTGAAGCATGAAGATCGAATATCAATATTCAATAAAAGATTTGAAGGTGTTGCTATCCGGATAAGAATTCAGATTCAAAGATTATCGCTTCAAGGGTAATTTCATAATCCTATTTGTGAATGATGATTGCTATAATGCAAATCTATAATTTATAAAAGATCCTGGGTTAAGTATTATTAAAAATATTGTTTTTATTGTCTAATTTCACTTCATTTTCTGACATCAGGGATGAGAAAGTTCTGTTCGAGGTCTTGTTCATTCCATTCTCAACTTCTGGTTGTGCATTTACTATGTATGATTTTTTTTTTTTTTAATAGCATTAGGTGCTAAATTTTTCTTCTCTTCAATTTACAAAACTAAGTTTTACTAGATAATGTGTGCATGTTTAAGTGTCTTTTAAGTAACTAATAAAAAGATCTTAGCCATCATAATTAAACCGAATTATATACAAATATGCAGTCCCTGTTTGGCTCCTATTTCTTAGAACTTATTTTTTTTTTAATTCACTTTCAACCACATGTTTCATAGACTAATAACTTTTATCAACTTTTCAATCAAATATTTCATCAAATAAAACGAAAATTTATTAAAAATCTAATATTTAACAGAATCAAACAGGGCTAAATTTGTGACCTTACTGCCAGTACTTCAGGTAATTAAGCAGACAGCATTGTTCAGTGTTTCTGTGAAGTGGGTAATACCGTTGACGATTATTTGAGTCATCAAGTCCTTATACAGTAAAATCTGACCTTTTAAGTTACTCGCAAATTCAATGCTTAAATGATCATATAATTGTCATTGTTTCCAGCTTAATTACCTCTTGCGTATTGTTTCTGAACGAGAAACAGGAGCTGAAACAGAACAAATTTGGAATTAGGGTCGAAAAGCAAAAAACAAAACGAAAGGTTCAACTTTACAATGCATAACCCAATCCACCCAGCTAGGAAGGAAATATTTGTGTCTTCAGTCTGTACTTACAATTACTATCTACTAAAATCTTTACATTGGCATCTGAATATTTCATATCTGAAAGTCATCAGATATCCTATGCTTCTCTTTTTGATTAGTCGTTTTCAACTCCTTGAGACTTTTTTAGCTTTGCCACGAGAACCCACATGTTTGCGAGTTCATTCTCTAGGTAGGCTTCTCTTTGTTTAGATTCTTCAACTTTCCTATGTAAATCAGCTTCTCTTTGATCCTTTTCAGCTAGAGCAGCTTCGTATGAAAGCTCTTTTTCACGGCTCAGGGCCATTTCTCTCTTCATATCTGAGGCCAACAGACTTTGCTCATGTCGTTTCACATGACTATCTCTCCTGCCATTCCTGTTGGAAATAGTGTTACGGCGCTGTGTCGGAGAATTTTTTTGCACTTCCAGCTCACCAGCTAATTTTTCATTGTGTTTCATCAGTTTTGCAACTTCCTCAGACAGAGCCTTTAACTCAACAGCAGCAGCAGATGCTAATCCCTTCGCATATGAACTCTCCTCTGCCAGTTTATTGTTGCGTAGCTCTAATTCCTCTTTCGATCCAATTAATAAAGTGACTCTCCCTTTTAGTTCTTCAATTTCATTTGCCTAATGGAGGTAAAAGCACGGGATTAGTTACACGGCCTCTTGAGTTGATTTATATCAGGTAATCTTCATTGTGCAGAAAAATTCCCATACACATGCATGTATCCACAATAAATAAACGAAAGACTCCTAATTCAGCAACCAACGCCTGATCTGACTTGAATCTATATATACTCGGAGTTCATATTCTAGAAATTCTTCTATTCATAAATTGTTGTGATAAGGCATTCAATAAATTGATCCATTAGTTGCACTCGTAACATCTAATATTATGAGATTTCATTCACAATTTGTTTAATGCCATTACTTAATTTATTTCAAATTTCAAAAATTTCAAAAGCAAAATTGTTCTACTAAAATAACTTGTCACAATCAGCAGATCAATGGTTGGACACAAATAGTTACATTATAAGCAAGTCATAACAAGGAAAAGAAGATGAAAGACGTTGTCTTTCATTCTTCATTTGGTTAAATCAAAATGAACAGTTCACTATCTGGAAGCAAAGCATAAGTCAGGCTGGTTTGCACAGGATTCAGAGGTCAGATGTAGTAGTCAATGAACAATGACTCATAGCCCCAATTGAGTTCAAAGAAACAAACACTAAGGTCATCAAAAACCTTGAGCAGCCGGGCTGACTATTTGAAATAAAAGGATATTGTTTAATCAAATCCCCTTAATACTATTTCCCTTCTTGTAGTATAGATCTGCTCCTATCCCATTTGCTTATCTCATAGTTTAGTTTTTTATAATTCTCCTTCCAAGTACAAATTTAGGCATGTTCATATGCCGACCATTTTCTGTGCAAGTTTTGCAATTTCATCATTTCATAGGAAATATTAATTTCAGACAGAGGAAAAGATGTGAATTAGAACCTGAGCTTGTAGAAGCAATGTTCCATTTCCATCTTTCAGGACAGCATTTTTTTTGCCCGTATGAAGTTCTACCTGCAAACCTTTGGTTTCCAAAAAGCGTTGTGAATGACTACTCAATGGGCTGCAGTTTTTCGGCTCTAAAGTATCAGAGAGCTGTTGTCTCAAGGTGGTAATTGTTTCCTGATACTCCTTACATTCCATGATCTAGCAAGAAAAAGTTATTTGTAACATCTCTAACCAGTATCATGAGAACAAAATTAACTCTTAATTAAATAATTGGTCGAAATGAGTACCTACCTTTTGGTTAAGTTGCTCTTGGATTATTCGATTATCTGCAGCTTTGACCTGGAAACAACAAAAGGCATATTGAATGTTCAGAAAAGATTTTGTAAAAGTTTCACACTATTTTCAGCTATTCTTCATTATATTTTCATTCAAATCTTAGTAAATTCAGGTTCAAGTTGCTTATGACCAAAACTAGGCAGGAAAGACTGATAGAGAAAAAACAATTTTCAATTTCAATTTTCAATCTCTAACCACGTTTTTAACACTAAATGACAACTCCGTTTTAAATTTCAGTTAGCATTGCAGCAACGAAGATTTTTAGCGCGGAAGTGTATGAAGGATGGCTCGTTCATACCCTATGAAGGCTTAAGATATAAATCTAAACCGAAATTGATTCAACACATGGTAATATCTCTATAAATACAAAAATAGAATAGGAAACCAATTCTATGGATAAAGGTGCAAGTTTCATTACCTCAAGTTCAAATGATTTCTCATTTAACTGTTCCATCAGTTCAGACACAGACTGCAACATTAAACAGCAATTACTACTGGAAGATGAATTTAAGCATGTAACTTAAAAAAATAATAAATAATAAAAAAATCCCCAGAATTACTTGTGATTCTTGGAAGAAGTCCTTTTTATCATGAGTAGAAACAATGCAATCTCCAATTTGCTTGCCCAGTGAAGCTATTTGTTCATTCTTTCTGCGGATTTCTTCATTCAATTTACTCATCTCCGCCTTAAATAAGAAATAAAGAAAGATAAAATTTAGGATATAACAGTAGAACTTTGAAATAAAGATGATCATGAAGAAATTTACCTGGGGATGCTCTTTCCTAGGATTTTGTGCAGCCTCCTCGGATAAACGTTTTAGAGCACTCGTGTGAAGCGCCACTTCACCAGACAAGATCTTTTGTTGTTCTCTCAGAAGGTCAATTTGATCCATAGTCTTCATGCTGGTCTAATAAACATTACATAACACAAGATAACTATATGGTCAATGAAAAAGTGAAATATTCAGAGTCCTTACTGCAATCCCATGCACCAAAATGCACATGAATTTCTGAAGCAAGCAATAGCTTTTACAACAACAGTTAAGGCGTGTTGGATGACCCCTTATGAGAACCCAAACATTTTAAGGCTTTAATCATGTTAATCAAAACTTAACAAGAACAATTATGAAACGTGCAACGACATGAGTGATTTGACTTCATTGCATCATATCCAAAACAAATGACGCAAATTTACAAATACAAGACAAAAAACATCACATTATCTCATACCAGTGGAGACTCTTGTCCCAAAAAGTCATCATCAGGGAGGACGTCTTCATTCTCTCTGGCATCAGATAAATGGACATCAGAAGGAGCAGTTTCTATGAGTAAAGAATGTTGATGTCTTGCTTCCATATGAATATTAATACTTTCAGCTTGAGGCGTTGAAGGTATACTTGTTGACTTCATTCCACTTGATTTGTCACTGGAGCTTGCAAAGGTCCCAGTACCACTATCTCGTTTCTGTAATACAAGGACACTCAAGAAGATCAGATACTGAAAGCACCATACTTTGACGAAATCTTAGACAAAGATTGACATATTTTTCCATGTAAACTCTTAGCTTTGGTAACTAGTCCCTAAATGCCATTAATAATTTTCACCAAGTAACATATTCCAGTTATTTAGGCATCAAAGAAAGATTTTTTATCCAAAAAAATCTTTACTACCTGCTGAACTTACAATTTTTAATAAATATAAATTCCTCCCAAATTCAAAACAGCTTAAGGTCTGAGATCAGACATTTTTTCATCAATAAACAAATTCCTCCCTCCTAGAACAATTAACTTTTAGACGAGGTGGTAACACTCATTTATCTACAATTGTATCTCCCATACTGGATTCATGTTTTAACCAGAGGTCTCACATGCGAAAATTTTCATAAATGAGTGGTAGTGAAATTAGAAATCAGAACAATTTTGTACACTGATACCATGTCTTGCAGAACCATCTTGTCCAAAAGCCAAAGCTTGAGTATGTAGATAGTGGAGAAATTAATTTATATTTATATCTTCAACATTATCTTCAAATGAAAACACAAAACCACAAAAAGAACTAATCAACACTTGAAAAGATGCCTAGAACTAGTTTCTGATTATTTATAAGCTGGAGTATAGCCTTTTCCAGTAAGTGAGACGAAGCCATACCCTTAACTTCAACCACTTGAGCAATCCATTCTTCTTGGGACGTTTCTCTTCTTTTAATGTGTCATCAGTATTTTCAGCACTGCCATCAAGAGAATCATTCAAGTCGTTTTCATCATCCAAGATCAGATCTCGCCTTCGATGTGGAAGATAAGCGAGCTGCAAGACACAGTACAGTCACATCAAACCAAAGTAATAAAATTGTTGTATGAGTTGGCCATTACATGATGTGCCATTATAAACCCTTACAGTGTATGCTAAATGAGTCGCTCCATTTCCATCCCAAATGAGAAGGGAAGAAAGGGAAAGGAGGGGGAGAAGACAAATTAGCAAGAAAACACATAAAAAATTTATGGCTTAATCAGTGCACCTCTTCTTCTCCGAAGGAATGCCTTCTCCTTGGTCCTGGGCGGTGAGGAATTCTTGATGATGGTGAAGCTTTTGTTGATACAAGAATCAATTTTGTAAGCTGCTGTATTCTGCCCATTAAAGCGGCTTTAGCTTCTTCCTCTTGTTCCAATCTAGATTGCAATCTGACTTGACCATCTTCTAGCTTCACAAATCAGGCCACCACAAGCATTGCATCAAGTGAGTAACAATCACTATGCGTGTCAGGAATAAATTGTAGCACAGAGGACCTAACATATCAGTAGATACTCCAAAAGAAGAAAACAAATAGCCATAAGATCGAAAGTTCAATAATTTAACCACCAGAAGTTACAAATTGTACCCAAATGCTCCTAGTGGTAACTTGGTGCAACATACAAAACTAATGGAGAGCACAGACAATGATTAATTCATGATCACAATGTCCATAGAAGGTAAGGAGTCAGAAAGCAGAACTGATTTTAAGAAAGGAACTCTTATCTTCTTGGTTGTAATGTACCGTCTTCAATCATAGGGTGAGTAAGACTGAATCCAGACATGAATCTTATATAGCTTCATCCTCTTCCAATTTTACTTTAATAGAATAGGCATTAGTCACCGACAAAGCTAACAATCTTATCACTAAACCACAGCTTTGATTCGAAAGCGCTATTATATAATGCTTTTACAAGATCCTTGTTTGATTTTTATTTTTTCAAAATCACTTTTCCTCAAACTCATTTTTATCCACACATTCTTCCAATAAAATAATTTTGCACGTAAACTCATGACTTTACTAGTTTTTAACCACACATCCACCAAATATAATTCACTTTTCACGAAATCACTTCTCAAAAAATCAAAATCAAACAAGGGCTTAGGATTCTTAGAATCTTTACAAACAAAGAAATTACAGAGAGAGAAGAAAAGGAATACAGTTTTCAAGGGTGATTTCCAAATCCTCATTAATTGCCAAAGGGGATTGAACCCTTGTAAGTGACAAAACTTGGCAAGTAATGCAGCATAAAATGTCACGAACCTTTATTTTTTTTAAATAAAGCCAAAATATTGCAAATTAAATCAGAACTCAGACTTCAAGGAAAACCTATTGAAGACATCTTCTCCAGGAATACCTTCTGTTTTAGGAGCAAAATATCATCTCCTCCGGTATCTTTTGCTTGTGGAACTGTGACTATGCCTCTTCTCAGTTTTTCTAGTTCTTCCTTCAAACAACGAATTTCAGTTTGGTATTTTTTGATAAGTGACTTCTCATCGATTATCTGCACAATCCGAAGCTTATTAAAGAATTGTCAACAAATGGCATTTTGTACTATGGATATCTCTAGAGATCATACCTTATTTTGCGATGCTTGAATTTCAATATGCTTTGCACGGTGTGCAAACTTCAATGTGTTGTGTGTTTCTTCTGAATTGCCTGAAGAGGGGGTAACAGTGCAGATTAGCTGGTTTTATAAAACAATATATTAACAGATTATACCTCTAATTTTACAAGTCATAAAGAACGTTTTGACAACCCATAATACAAACATTTGGATGTATTCAATTTCATTAAGTTGACAATACGTTATATATATAGAATTGAATGTT
>NC_036247.1:15624204-15625783 GCF_002742605.1 Olea europaea var. sylvestris | reverse complement strand
AATTGATGTGACTGACCAACAGGAAGAAGTCCTGGCTAAACCCACTTGGGAAGAATATGGCACGGAACATGGAAGATTTAAGGATATCAGAGCCAATAGGCCTCTTAAGAACTTCCTCTTAAGAACTTACAACTCATAATATAAACAAGTAAATTCGAGTATGCCACCGCCAAAAGAGGATAAACCTTAAAAGATAAGGATTGATATAAGATAGGAGCTTAGATACACAATGCTGTGGTTAACTGCAATCTTTATGGCACTAGCTAAAATGGTAAGTATTAATGAAATTTCATATTTTTATTTTGAAGAATATTTAACAAGTAAATGCTCTAGGTTCAACTTAGGAGACTAGAAGGCTCTTCCCCCTTTTAGCTTTTCTTTTGACATCAAATCAAAGGATATTGCCTCTTTTTATTCATAAATAACTTAAAGCCATTAATAATAGTTGATGATCAGTATTTATTACCAAGGTTGAAAAATGGAACAAAAGAAATAAACTTCTTGTAGTATATCCTCCACAATGTCCTCTCCACAGGTTCTAAAAGAATTAATCTCTTTGCAGCTTCAGCCATGAAGAACTAAAGTAGAAATCCCAAGATACCATTGTTTGTTGTGGATACACAAGGTCAACCCAATCCAACAACGAGAGACAAGAAAGATGAAATCCAATTGTCTCTCAAACTCTTCAATTCAACATAGAACACTCACTTAATCCCAAATGACCCCAGTACGATGCAACCATGCTAATGCAGAAAAACTGAAGCTTCAGCAGAACAAACTTAAAGTAAAGCATTAAAACAAGTGAAGTTCCCCAAACAACATATCAAGCACTCTCATAACACCATGGTCGGAATTTTCTCCCTTTGGAAGCATGTAGCTTACTATTATGTAAAAGTAACTACACAAGGATGTGTGTGTGTGCGCGCCTATATATATACATATACACACATACAAATGAGCGTCCAAGTAATAACCTAGTGAAAGTGATGAGTCCTTCACTGAGGCCAGTGATAGAAAGCTGAGTGGAAAATGGCAAATCAGCAGGATAGAAGAAGAGAATCTTGTCCAGCTCCTGCCCTTCATTTTGCCCCCTTCTCAAATCAAATACACATAGTTTCACCGCTTCACTAGCATTGCTCCCAGATGACAATCCCATCGCAAATCCTACTTTTCCTGCAGAATTCTGCGAAGAAAGCGTACTCCCAGTACAACACAGAAATTAGATTTGAACGTATTTCTTAATAAAACCATTTAAATTTCACGGATGATTATCAATTCTTTTAGATATCCATCAATGGATTGAAAAAACCATTCTTCATTGAAGGAAAAAAACAAAACAAAAAAAGAAGCAATGGTATCAGGGAACATAAATGGCTTATTTATTAAACACACCCATGATTTGTTCCATTAACTAATTTCCGAACAGCCAGTCAACAAAATAACATAAGAGTTAACATAGGATTAAGAATTGTAATTACAACCTTGAAATATTGAAATTGAAATTAATTACGCACCTGCAACTTTAATTTGAAACCGAACAAAATATACGACCCAGAGAGATCCTATACAGAGTTTTTTT
>NC_036247.1:15622062-15624104 GCF_002742605.1 Olea europaea var. sylvestris | reverse complement strand
GTTTTTTCATATATCCTTGGATTCATCCCCACGCAACTAACTTCAATTAAATAAAAATTATATTAAACCACTTGTTTCATTTTTAAGTTTGTTGGTTGTGATGATTTCTTGCAAGCTGTAGTTTTTGATTGATTGAGTTTGTCTTTTTCGTCAATTTTACTAAAAGTTATTGGACCAATCAGTGCTTAACTGGAATTAATATTCCTATAGTCTGCGTGCAGTTGATGAGTCACATTGTTTAGAATTTCTTTTGTGATGCATCTAATGAAAGTTTGATAGAAAAAATGGGTCCATTGTTTAGAAAATTGATGAATCACAGAGGATAAATTGTTGAATTGAACAGAACAATATATGCAGACCTCCAATATTTTCCTTGCCTTGGTGCAAACTACTCATATAGTTCAGACATAATGAGAGGGAGTAAATACGCGTTGTACTCTTTTTTCGTTGACCAAGGTATTGTCCCATTAGGTTTTTCTGACAAGATTTTTAATGAGGCAACTTTTGTAGTGTATTTAAAAAAATAATGTACTCTTTTTTCTTCATTAAGATTTTTCCCAATAAGGTTTTAATAAGGCATATTCTTTGTGTAATGAGGTTCTTAACCTACAAGGCATTTATCCTCAAAAAGGCATACTCTTATATGTATGAGACTCTCGAAGAGATCAACAAGAGCTATTTTTGAATTATCGTATTACTACAATTATTAAATAATGATAAATATCTCGTATGAATACAGTATTATTTGAAGACTATGCAAGACAACATAAACATATTTCACCAAAACTTGTAATATTGAAGGCATTGATGTACAAGAATGGATAGCTTGATACAAGAATTGAAATTAAGAGTAGTAGTTGTACTCTTTTTCCTTCGATCAAGTTTTGTCCCACTGAAGTTTTCTTGACAAGGTTTTTTAACGAATCAATATTTTATTACTCCAAATTATTTGTATTATTTTTTCATTTGTTGACATTTTTGTCCCATTGAGTTTTTTTGCCAAACAAAATTTCAATGAGATAGTTATTATGCAAATAATCGTCAACGGGGAAGTGTTGTATAATATTGAGATAATTATTGTTGATTGTTTAGTACTCTCATGATATATAGAATAACCTTATCTAGTTTAGAAAATCAATTTCATTCCAATTATAAATCTTATTTTAGACTCTATAAATATAGGGTATTCATTATTAATAATATATACTTGAATTTTGACTCATAATTCTCTCCTCTTTTTCTCTCTTTTAAAACATTTTAAATTTTTTTAGTTTTAGCTCATTAATTTAATGCCTTTAGAAAAATAAAATAATGCATACCAAAGAGCTAAAACTATAAATATTTTAATTACTTAATTTCTACAACTGGACAATTCTCAAGTTTTCAAAAATTAGGCAATTTCGAATAATGACTGACTGGACTTGGCGTAGGCAGGCCCGTCCGCAGCTTGTTTGTAAGTTTATAACGACTACATTGAGTATGTCAGTTTATTATACTTAGGGAACTCTTCCATAAGTCGATTTTAAGAGTGACTTAACAATGTGAGATATAATTAGAGTAATTACATTAGCCAAAAACTAGACGGCTGAGCTGGCACGGGTCTTTAATGGGCCAGCCTGCACATAGACAATCCGGCCCAGTTTAACACCAGTAATGACCAACTTCAGGTCCTTCCATGATTGAATTTATCAATTGTCAAAACTCGGAAGTATTACACAATAGTTTCTTCCCCATTTCTTGTGTATACAAAATTAGCACCATCTATATTTGAAAATTCTGGTGCAGAAAATGGAGAGAAGTCTTATGGATTCCGCTCATTTTGAATCCTTCCCTGCACACTTCATTCCAAGTAGTTTGCCTTCAGCAATGGCCAAAAAATACTATTGAGACAGCAACTTCCAGCTTCTGTCAAAATCATCCAATCGCAAACTTTCAAGTTTACTTGCTTTTTGCTGTTCTCTGGGGCCGGTCAAAAATTGGATTCTCGAGTAGTTCTCTAGCAGAAGGTCGTCGAGTTGGATCAGGGTCCATCATGACCTAAT
>NC_036247.1:15607316-15618497 GCF_002742605.1 Olea europaea var. sylvestris | reverse complement strand
GTGGTATCTATAAAAGTCATCAGAAACTAATATAAACCCCGATATACTTACAGACATTTAATTTTTGTTGCAATCACGTATAAAACCAATATCAATAAAACAGAATGGGCAAATCAACCAAAAAAACTTTAAATATATACAATATTGTTACTGGATTTACGATATCATTGTTGTAAAAGCCTTATTGTATAGAGCAAGAGTGAATGAGTATAAACGGATTGGATTTTGGAGAAGTTAAGAATTTAGGAGGAGGCCTAGGTTTTGATTTAGTGGGACAATTATTGGAGGTTTTGAAGAAAAAAGAAAAACGAATTTTTATTTTTATTTTTTTGGCCTCTAAAGAGTTGGGCATAAGGCGATAGCCTCTTGAGCCTCTCCTTAGGTCCAGCTTTGATAGCAACCTACACTGACTTCCTTGCCTCAAAGTAAATAATCCCTTAGTAGCAAAACCCGCAACCCCACTTCTGTACTCGTATCAATTTCTCACCTCTAAAATATGAATCCTGCTAACGGGAACCAGAATTTGAAGAGCATGAATCAATTGTTCGTTTGCAAAAAAATCTCAATCCTGTAAGAATTTGATTTGAAACGTGGGATTCCTTGATATCTTGGGTTTACAATTGATGAAGTGAAAAAAGCAATTAAAGAAAAAAATAGCTTATGAGTACACCACAAGACCCCTTTTTTTTTTTCTAAAATTGTATTAGGAATATATTTGTAAATTTTTTTGTGATGTATTTATCAAAACATATTTTAATTGTGGTGTGATTATAATGTGGTAAAGTAAATAAATTTCGTGGTAGTAATATAATTATCCAAATCAAAATCAATATTAACACGTATAAGAATTTACATGAACAAAACTTGAAATGTCAGCAAATGTTGACTTATCAAATACACTGAATATAAAAATCGTATACACTTAGCCCCAGTTGGCCTCCATTATTTTCAAAATTTAATGGTTGGAATAATATTTTTTTTTTTTTAAAAATGTGCGGTTGAAAAAAAAATGAAATTTTTTTTATTTGCGTATAATATTATTTTATGGAAGATTGTGTAATTCAAAATAAGAGAAGTAAAGAATGGAGAAGAGAATGTGGGCCAAACAGGGGCTTTATAATATGCCGATTTTGTAAAATCAATCACGTTAGTAAATAATTGTTGTTTTTTTTAGATATCAATATGTACATTTTATTTTTTTTATATATATATATATATATATATATATCTAACTTTTTATAAAAAGGCCAGTGAGGGACTACTATAGATGCAACAGTAAATTAATCTAATTTTACTATGCGTGATGTCATTTTTCATATTTCTGAAGATTTTTGTTTATGGTGATCTGACAAATGTTTTTCCACACGCATCGTGACATCACCATTAAAAAAAATTAATATATATAAACTGTCATGAGCGTAAAATAATAATAATAAAATAAAAACTCTCCGTACTATGCGGAGAGTTGGAGACCATCTCTCCACACTGTGCGGAGAGTTGGAGCGCACTCTTCGCATAGTGCGGAGAGATTTTCTTTCTTTTTTTCGGTAATTTTTTTTTCCACTCTCTCTTGCTCTCCATAATTTTCTCCATTTTTTAGACAATATCTATTTTCCCCTACTTCTTCAACATAGTATATATAAACTGAGCAAAAATAAAAACTGCAATGTGGCAAAGAATTTTGTTTATGAATGTTCTTCCACACGCATTGTGCCATCATCATTAAAAAAAAAATTATTTTAATGTATAAATTGTCGTGAGCAAAAGAAAGAAAATAACTCTCTGCACCGTGCGGAAAGTTCTCTCTACCTCTCCGCACAGAGCGGAGCCATTTCTCCATCTCCCCGCACAGTATGAAGAGTTCTTTCCAACTCTCTGCACAACTCTCCGCATTGTGCAGAGAGTTGGAGCACACTCTCCACATAGTGTGGAGAGATTTTCTTTTTTTTTCAGTAATTTTTTTCTTTTTTTTTTCACTCTCTCTCTCTCTCTCTCTCGTTTTCCCTACTTTTCTCCATTTCTTTACGCAAAATCTATTTTTCTCTACTTCTTCACACAACATCTATTTCCCTACTTCTTTACGCAACATCCATTTATCTTTCTTCTCTCCTACAACCCCATTTCTTTTTCTCTCAAACTCCTCTCTCTTATCAAAATTGTAAATTTTTCTCTCAATTCATATTTTACTCTGAACATGTCATGTATTGATAATTTTACTATGCTTCAGGTGTCTGCAACATATGAAGTAGTGGATCTTCAGGTCTCTTAATCCACGAAGAGGTTTTGGCCTAATTTTTTTAAAACTTTTACGATTTCATAGTAGAAGAAGCCTCATGCTGGATGTTTGGTTTTCATTAATCATGTATTTAAAATTTTTGGAATTTTATCATGTCCTTCTTGCAGTTGTCGTAATAAATTTTCTGAATGTTAAGCTTGAGTTTTTTTTTTTTTACCACTCGGTAGTTGCCAAATGTATATTCCTCTAAAAAATGGTTTTTTACCATGGATTCTTGACAAAGGTATTTAATTTAGTTTTTCATCTTTTACCTCAAATATTAAAAGATTGTTTCTAATATGATTTCTATCTATTTTTCGCTTATATAAAATACAAATTATAATGAATGTGTTTACCATTTTCCTAATTTAATCTACTTTATTTAGTGAACAATGTTTTTCATTTGTTAGGATTGCTTTAAAATGGGAAAGTCACTGAAAAATACACTTGAGCCGACTAACTTGGTGCACAGATTTGGCTCTGATGCAGTCAGGTATTTCTTTCTCAAGGAGGTGGAATTATTCGATAGTGATAGGGACTCTCAGAGGACATTTTATCGATATTATTAATGAACATCTTGCAAAATTGGTATTTTTTCTCATCAATTTTATATACTCAATAGCATTTTGGATTCATATTTGTTTAGATTCTTGAACCTGTGACATATTTTTTAAATTCTTTATATATCTGCATTTGTAGTCGATGAACAAGGGCAAATTGAGTTGGGTATTGTTCTTATTTATGTAATGAGACTAAAACTTGTGCTCTTATTTACTTGTTTGCGATAAAACAACTATCTATATGCACCTAAAAGAAGTTAATAGTAAAAATTCAATTTTCTTATGAGCTAAATTATGACTAATGTAATTTTTCCGTTTTTAATAATAGATTTCTTATATACTTTGGGCTTTTCTTTTTTTTCTCTTGCTATTTTTTAATTGTTTTTTAATCTTTCTTATCCTATTCTTTTAATTTTTGTTTTCCTTTTTTTTTTTAGTACTTTTACCTACAAGATTTTTTACTTTTATTTATCCAAGGTTTACTGTAGTCCTTCATTTGGGAGACGAGTTATTTTGACTCTTCAGAATTTATTTATTTTTACAGATGAATGGATGAACACTTCTATTGGAATAGCTTTCACATCACCTGCCCTTAGATTTTGGAGTTGTAAAGGTATATTTTTTAAATTGCATTTTCTTAATCATCTGCAATGCCTTTAAGTTTCTTTGTTGTGGGTGAATATCCGATTTTTCATCCATATATCAATGGAATACTTGTTTACTTTCTAGACTGGTTATATGGTTTAAGAGGAATATAGAAGAATTGCATCAATGAGGTTAAATTTTTTTGCTTACCAAGGCAAGCATGTTGAACAATTAACGGTTAATTAAATTTACTTTGCTATTTTGATATCAAGTATTAGCAAGGATGGATTATTGTAGTTAGTAAATGGAAGATGAAAGTTATGTGATTTTTTGTTTCAAGGTACCTTATTATTTCATTGAATGGCTATTGATATCTATAGCAATTTTTTCAATTAAAAGTATGAAGAAGTGAACAAAAAAGTGAGTGAATTGTATACAAAATGAAGTAAACTTGATATTTAATGCTACGCAAAGTGGATGCTTCTATTTCATTTTCTTGTCCACGTACGTTATGCTTCTTGTTTAATTCAATTATTATAAGAATTCCTTTCTTCATGGAGATTCGATTATTTAAGTTAATGTATGTCTTTACAATGTTTTACTATGAATGAGTGACATATAACATAATTGCCTCCTGAAATTACCTTTTCATTGTCGAATATGATGGCAGTGTTAAATATGTTGTTGCAATAATTGAGTAAAAAGTTCCAGCATCCACATTTGTTCAACTCTTTTACTAACATATCTCACACATACTTCCATGTAACTAACTTGCAACTGAAAACTAATCTACCAAAAGGTTTTTTCATATATCCTTGGATTCATCCCCACGCAACTAACTTCAATTAAATAAAAATTATATTAAACCACTTGTTTCATTTTCAAGTTTGTTGGTTGTGATGATTTCTTGCAAGCTGTAGTTTTTGATCGATTGAGTTTGTCTTTTTCGTCAATTTTACTAAAAGTTATTGGACCAATCAGTGCTTAATTGGAATTAATATTCCTATAGTCTGCGTGCAGTTGATGAGTCCCATTGTTTAGAATTTCTTTTGTGATGCATCTGATGAAAGTTTGATAGAAAAAATGGGTCCATTGTTTAGAAAATTGATGAATCACAAAGGATAAATTGTTGAATTGAACAGAACAATATATGCAGACCTCCAATATTTTCCTTGCCTTGGTGCAAACTACTCATATAGTTCAGACATAATGAGAGGGAGTAAATACGCGTTGTACTCTTTTTTCGTTGACCAAGGTATTGTCCCATTAGGTTTTTCTGACAAGATTTTTAATGAGGCAACTTTTGTAGTGTATTTAAAAAAATAATGTACTCTTTTTTCTTCATTAAGATTTTTCCCAATAAGGTTTTAATAAGGCATATTCTTTGTGTAATGAGGTTCTTAACCTACAAGGCATTTATCCTCAAAAAGGCATACTCTTATATGTATGAGACTCTCGAAGAGATCAACAAGAGCTATTTTTGAATTATCGTATTACTACAATTATTAAATAATGATAAATATCTCGTATGAATACAGTATTATTTGAAGACTATGCAAGACAACATAAACATATTTCACCAAAACTTGTAATATTGAAGGCATTGATGTACAAGAATGGATAGCTTGATACAAGAATTGAAATTAAGAGTAGTAGTTGTACTCTTTTTCCTTCGATCAAGTTTTGTCCCACTGAAGTTTTCTTGACAAGGTTTTTTAACGAATCAATATTTTATTACTCCAAATTATTTGTATTATTTTTTCATTTGTTGACATTTTTGTCCCATTGAGTTTTTTTGCCAAACAAAATTTCAATGAGATAGTTATTATGCAAATAATCGTCAACGGGGAAGTGTTGTATAATATTGAGATAATTATTGTTGATTGTTTAGTACTCTCATGATATATAGAATAACCTTATCTAGTTTAGAAAATCAATTTCATTCCAATTATAAATCTTATTTTAGACTCTATAAATATAGGGTATTCATTATTAATAATATATACTTGAATTTTGACTCATAATTCTCTCCTCTTTTTCTCTCTTTTAAAACATTTTAAATTTTTTTAGTTTTAGCTAATTAATTTAATGCCTTTAGAAAAATAAAATAATGCATACCAAAGAGCTAAAACTATAAATATTTTAATTACTTAATTTCTACAACTGGACAATTCTCAAGTTTTCAAAAATTAGGCAATTTCGAATAATGACTGACTGGACTTGGCGTAGGCAGGCCCGTCCGCAGCTTGTTTGTAAGTTTATAACGACTACATTGAGTATGTCAGTTTATTATACTTAGGGAACTCTTCCATAAGTCGATTTTAAGAGTGACTTAACAATGTGAGATATAATTAGAGTAATTACATTAGCCAAAAACTAGCCGGCTGAGCTGGCACCGGTCTTTAATGGGCCAGCCTGCACATAGACAATCCGGCCCAGTTTAACACCAGTAATGACCAACTTCAGGTCCTTCCATGATTGAATTTATCAATTGTCAAAACTCGGAAGTATTACACAATAGTTTCTTCCCCATTTCTTGTGTATACAAAATTAGCACCATCTATATTTGAAAATTCTGGTGCAGAAAATGGAGAGAAGTCTTATGGATTCCGCTCATTTTGAATCCTTCCCTGCACACTTCATTCCAAGTAGTTTGCCTTCAGCAATGGCCAAAAAATACTATTGAGACAGCAACTTCCAGCTTCTGTTAAAATCATCCAATCGCAAACTTTCAAGTTTACTTGCTTTTTGCTGTTCTCTGGGGCCGGTCAAAAATTGGATTCTCGAGTAGTTCTCTAGCAGAAGGTCGTCGAGTTGGATCAGGGTCCATCATGACCTAATCCTTCCCTGCACACTTCATTCCAAGTAGTTTGCCTTCAGCAATGGCCAAAAAATACTATTGAGACAGCAACTTCCAGCTTCTGTCAAAATCATCCAATCGCAAACTTTCAAGTTTACTTGCTTTTTGCTGTTCTCTGGGGCCGGTCAAAAATTGGATTCTCGAGTAGTTCTCTAGCAGAAGGTCGTCGAGTTGGATCAGGGTCCATCATGACCTAATATGATTAAGAAACCAATAGAAACATCAGTCCCCTCTCGCACGGCAATACAAAATCACCAACACGGACTACTTTCTAACTGAAATTATGTGGTATATTTAGTTTTTTTTATTTATTTAAGAAGATTGTTTTAGCCACTAAAAGGCTTTCTTAGCTCCTTAGGACCTTCGCCAAAGATTGAAATGTAATGGTTTCGCTTAAAATGATCAGTTAAAATCGTAAACTCGATAGTGCTACAAGAAAAAAGATTGGACATAACTGAAGCCTCTGATTGCAGGATATGTTGGAATATGCTGTGAAGGAAAGCTATTTTACCTTGAGTAAGTTCTGAAATGGCAATGAATGACCAGGAAGAAGAGGCAGTTTTCTTTCTCTAAGATTTAGAAAATGAGGCCCTGATTCAGGCAAGGGCACCCCTCTGACAAGCTCAAAGATAGCAGCGCCTAGGGAGAAAATATCAACTTTGTCAAGATGATCATACTTGTCATTCAGGATTTCTTGGGGCATAAACCGTGCATCGCCTTCTTCAATTGGTAAGCTTCCATCGAGAAGAGTTGCACAACCAAAATCACCAAGTTTATAAACTCCATTTTTAACATAAATATTATCTGGCTTGACATCTAAATGTGCCATGCCTTTCTCATGTATAAACTTCAACGCCTTGGCTATCTGCAAATTTGAGAATTTTTATTGGCAGAAATTACACAAGACAGGCTTAATAGTCCAAAG
Source organism: Olea europaea var. sylvestris (assembly GCF_002742605.1). Taxonomy (NCBI): domain Eukaryota; kingdom Viridiplantae; phylum Streptophyta; class Magnoliopsida; order Lamiales; family Oleaceae; genus Olea; species Olea europaea. The sequence continues at coordinate 15,611,292 of NC_036247.1, read as the reverse complement.
TTTTGAAATATGTAAAGAAGAAAGTAAAACTTATTGAGTTTCTAGAAACTGAGATGCATTTCTTGAGTCATTTAAGCCATCAGAAGGTAAAATAAATGAATTCACACATATAATCTCATGCACAAGTCACTCGGAAATTGAAATTCTAACATAGTTAATTCACTTCATCATTTAATAGATTAATCCTATTATTTACTGAGGTCAAGTAGACGAATTTGATTGTTGAATTACCAGATTTAAAGCATTGAAATTTTATAAAAAGTTGAATAGTCAAATTTTGAACTTTGACAAGCACCTCAACTGTTTTGTCTACGAAATATCATTCCTCCTTATGATTCATTAAATAATAGGAGAACTGCATGACATCACTCTCCACTTCCATTTCCAACTACCTCGCGTAGCAGACAAGGGTTCAAGCCACATGCCATTCGAAGGTTTTTGAAATCGAATGCTTCAGCTTACATTAGAATACTTTAGGCAATAGTGTTAAGAGTGAGTCAATGCAATATCGTGGTAATTTTTCCTAAACAACCTATTTTACTGTAAAAGGACATCCATTGAGCATACTTTAGGACAGGAAATGCATTTAAAAACTAACTTTAGGACAGGAAATGCATTTAAAAACTATTCACCTGATGCATTGCTTCTAAAACTTCATCCTCTGTGGATAATTTAGAGTGTTTTTTGATAGAAAGGCTGTGATCACATAACTCCATTTGGATGTAAAGTTGCTCATTTTCAAACCAAGATGAGTAGTAGCCAACAATGTTTGCATGGGTTCCTGTAAAATACAACACTTTCAGAACAATTACATTTTCAGATAAGGCGTAAGCAAAAATGGGTGAGCAGGCAAACCTAAAGATGCCAAAGCTTGAACTTCCATCAAAGCCTTACTCCTGGTAAATGAATGTATAAGCAAGCGGGATAAAATATCGGGAGTCAATAATTACAAGTAGCTCAACAATGAATAAGCTACCTTTCTGTATCCTGATGTAATCGCTTCAAACTATGTTTCACTGCATACATGCAACCATCAAGTCTTTTCAGGACTTTAAATACACGACTGAAGTTTCCGCTGCCAATTTGCTGTAGGAGGCTAAAATCAATCAAAGTGAAGCATTGAAAAGAAAAATGTGTTCAATACTTTATATAAAGCAACAAATCCTTGGTATCCTAATGTACCTCAGTACCTCTATTTCATGGAAATCTGTTCGGTAGCGTGAAAGACCATCACCACCAATACCTGCAGGACAAAAACCTGCATCCCAATAACACGTGTTCATTAGGATCTAAGATAAACTAGAAAGGTTTCATGACAACCTGTACACATTAACTCACTTTAAAGACCTATATAACATAAAAGAAAATTGCTCTGCAAACAGAATAAATCCTTTCCATAAAACAAATCAATTCTTCCCAAAACTGAAAACTTAGAAGTTGACTAATGAAAATGCACCTGCACATTTTGATCTCTGATTGCCAAAAGGATCTATATCCATTTCCAAAGAATTCCTAAGGTATGGGTTCTTCAAACAAGGAGGAGGCATGACTCGACACCTTAAAGCCACTGCAGATTGTGAAACATAACTGTGATTCTTCTGCAATTGAATTGATTTTTCTTTCTTCGTCTCGTCTGTATCAAGAGTATATTTTTCAAGTTCTACCAACTCTTGATGGCCAGAAATGATGGATTCAGGGAATGTCACCGTGTCGCTCTCTGAGATGATAACATATAGCATTAAAAAAATGAACAGGACCAGCAATATTAGAGTAACAAACACAGAAAATAAATGTGCAAGGACAGGTCTTCTAGAGCAGCTTAAAAGCATAAAACATGAGTTCAAAGTCATCTTGGTTCCTCATTGACAAGAGTGCTTGTAACTAGACTGGGACGAAAACTTGGCATTATATGCACAAAGTAGTTATCCTAGATTTTATTCCACAACCATGAACTAGCAAGCCTAAGCATTTACCTGTAGCACTTCTATACAAGACAATGACACTAAGCATGAAGTCTGCACTGTAAAATGAAAAAATTAATTGTAGAAGCAAATTAGACTCTGATGCATATGGAAGCCAAATAAGCTAACAAATATGGCTATAAATTGAGTCCTACTGGGGTTATTAGTATGGAGTTTCTTATTGTACTAGCTTGTATCAAAGTTGCATCCTAAGTCCTTAACTTTTCATTTTCCTCATAAATGAACTTCCGAGACATGTTAAACATGAATTCCTTTGGTGTACATTATTTGTTTATAGCATAGTTTAAGTTTATGAAACTAAGAGGGGTTGGATCCCTAATTAAACTTTGGATAAGTTGGAAATCTATACACTTGAGGAAGAGAGAACTAACACAAAGCATATAGAACATCCTATTAGTCACAGTAGAAATAAAGATGATTTGGTGTCACAATAGAGGATCATGTGGTCCCAAAGAGTAATGTTTTTATATTGAGATCAATTATAAGTGAGGATCAAAAGCTTAAATAGGATGTAATGCATAAGATTAGATTGCATAGGACAATATGAAGAATCCAAGAAATGCCACATGAACTATGTACGCAAAAGATACTAACAAATTGAAAGAAAAATCTTGCAGAACAGTTATTAGAAAAGTGATTCGTGATAGAGTTAAGTGTTGAGCTCATAAACCACAAAATATCAATAAGATGAGTGTAACAAAATGATCATTTTACCATGAATGTTGGGCTATACTAGAATAGACAAAATAAGGAATAGGCATCTCTATTGAGTGGAATTTGCACTAATTAACAATAAATAATAAAACAATGACTTAAATTTCTTGTGTAGGCCTAGAAAAGCTCCCAAACCTCCCACTTTTCAGGAATATAAACCCAAAAGAAGATGAAAAATAACATGCTATAACCGTATAACATAGTTGTATAACATTTGAAATTATTAGATCTTTAGCACATAAAAAGTTGATTGCAACACAGTGATGAAAATCAAAATTCATATATCTAACTCTTTAATAGGAAAAACTTCGCTTATTGGAGAAATTATTGGTTCACAACAACAACAAAAGCTCGAAAAACTATTAATTCTGTTGGAATGTTATTTATTAATAAGCAACTCTCATATGCAAAGCAGTAAAGCATGATCTGGTTTTGTTTGATGATGATAATCCTATATAAATAGACAAATTACTGTTCATTTGTTTATTTATTTTGACGAATCTGGAGACCTTTTCTATGAGTCTATGACAGGCTAGAGCAGTTGAAAAATGAGAGATCAGTTGAACGGCACTAATGATTAGGGAGAAAAGAAATTTGGAGAAGCATTAGCAATAAGCTCGCTATGTCACAATTTTACTGCAAGGCATGTGCTCATGTCATACTTGGACACAATGGACATGATGTCAAAGCCATTTGGCATGTGAAATCAACTACTTTCTTGCTGTAAAAATAAACAAGCAGCCTCACCCTCATACACGAGGAGATGAACACCAAAACAATATTTTATGGATCCAGAACAAGTCAATATAATGTGCGCTTGGAAGCCATTTAAATAAGCTATTGGTGCACAATGATGGATGGACTTTCTGCAAGAAGTTCACTTTTTGAGGAGGACCATTTCAAAGAAGCCAACTTAAATTATGTCTTCTCAATTTACTTTTTCAGAAGTAATGGATACTATATATAACCAGTAAATCTAAGTTACGAATCTAAAATGATTTCTAGAAGCACCAAAAACCCATAGCATTAGCTTATCATCCACAAATAAGATGGATCCTTACATAAAAATCTGTTCAAAATAATTCTTTTAGTTTTTCAAGTTCAAAGTCCAAAAGATTCAGGGTTAGGATCATTGTTGTTTCTAACTTAACTGACTTAACAATCATGCGTTCTTTAGACTTCATTTTTCATCTAAACATAGTAACTGAAGGGATTTAATTTGTGATGTCACAGCATTAGATTTTTATTTTTATTTTTATTTTGTGTTTGTGTGGGTTGGG
>NC_036247.1:15596763-15605731 GCF_002742605.1 Olea europaea var. sylvestris | reverse complement strand
TTCAGAAAAATTGGTTTTTCAAACTAAAAATGGCTTAGGAGTGGCTATTAATTACAATTCGAGATTTCAAGATGATTTCTATCTATTACAATGTCTCTATTTATATAGGTTTATGAAACTCTATTATATCATTGAGTACATTAGCAAAGGCACACTTGCCTCTCTATTATTTTTTTCATTGGATCTATATTTTCACATGTTTCTTCAACTTTTTATCCAAAGAGTATCTTTCTTTATTATTGTCATTTATCTTTACTGTCTTTACATGCAGTTGTATTATTATCCTCCATATAATTGTCAAAGGTGCTCTATTATTGTCTTCTTCTTTCACATGCAGTTGGGGTACTCCCTTAGCTGGCAAGATTATTTTAGAATGGTAGGATATCCTGAAAATTGATGTATTTCGAATCTTGTAATATAATCCTTCAATATTTTTGATTTTCCGTATTATTGATTTGATACCAACATCCAGTTTTCATATTGGCACAAGCATGAGAATTTTTTGTCAAACAAATTTTTGGTAGTATTGTATATGACTTTAATTCCAAGTCAGTGCTTTTCTATGTCTGATCCATGATTTTGTCACTGTTGGAACTTTTCTATCATTTTTCACCACATCTATTTGAAAGTTGGCTGCTACATACCCAATTGATATTATATGTTCAACTGGATAATAAACAATTTCATCATATTCAGGACTTATTGAATAAGATTTCAAATATATTCTTCGTCCTTTGGCAAATTCGGATACTTCTTTTATGAATATATCATCAAATTTTAAAATTTCTATCAAATCATTTCCTGGATATATCAAATCCATAAATCCATAGTCTGCCATAATTTTTATAAATGAAATGTCTCCTCCTTCTATAGCTGTTATTCTGGGATAAACATTATTTTTCGGAGAGATGAAATATGAATCACTCATTTTTATTTCATAAGCAATTCTGACTATTTCAATATATTCTTCTTCTTTTGGATCCAAAGGGATTTTATCTTCTTGGTCTATGATATTGATTGTTTTGGAATCTATTTTATCTCCATGTATCATCACTTTTTTAGTTGATGATACTGAAATGGAATCTTTATTTATCAGTTGATATATTGTCACGTCTGGGTCTACTGCTGCTTCCAACTGTCCCTATTTGGTATTGATTTGGAAAATTCATTTCTGAGCTCTTTGCTATATCTGTCTCAGATAGTATATCTTTTAGTTGTGTTGCAATAGCATCAACTTGATTTTTGAGTTCTATGGCCTCTTTATGATGCTCAATAGTGATATTCAACAATATTTTTATATTTGAGTTGAACATCTCTGAGATCTGTTGCTCCAGCATTTATATCTTCAAATTTTTCTTTAAGAAAATCTATCATTTTTTGTATATGTAGGATAGATTGGTATAACTCTATGACCTTAGCTTTATCCATCAGCAAATTCTATATTTCTGCTGAGAAAATTTGCAAGAAAATTATTAAGAGCATGTTTGTTTCTCATTTTCATAGTAAAAATGCATTTTGTAATAGTGATTGTTGAAAAATGTGTGGTTAAAAAATAAGGAAAAGTTTTAGTTTTGCGTGTAATATTATTTTATTGAAGAGTGTATGGTTGAAAATAAGAGAGAGAAAAATGTATTTTGGGAAAAATGGGTACCAAACAAGGGCTAAGTCCTTTAACATGAACTATATCAAAATTATAAAATGTTAAATAAGCTTGCCACCTATGGAGTCTTCTGTATTGAGATTCTGATAGTAATTTATTCCTGGCTAATCCTGCAACTTGAGAATTATCAGTTTCAACAATAAATTTTTTGGATAACAAAAATAATGAGAACTTTTTTATTCCTCTAATAATTGCTAATAATTCTTTCTTATGAGTGGTATAATTTATTTCTGCTTGATTAAAAGTTTCACTTGAATATCTACAAATTTCATTTAAATCTGTTTTTTAATATTGATGTCCAATATTTATTTGAGACATCAGTATTGACAATCAAATTATCTTTTTCATCTGGTAATCTTAATTTTGGTAAATTTTTACATTCTTCTTTTAATGATTTAAATATTTCTGTATGTTTTTCATTCTATCCTTTAGTATTTATTTTTCTAAGTAAAATTTGTATTTTATGGCTTTTCTTATAAAAATTTTCAATAAAACCTTCTGCATAATTTAAACATCCTAAAAAAATTTTGTATTTGTTCTTTGGATTCTAATTTATCTGAAAAACTTTCTATCTTTTTAGATATATGAGTTTTTCAGATATATGAGTCTGCAATTTTATTCCTCTTTTATCTATTGATAATTCAAGAAAATCTATCTTTTATTTTTCTATTATAGATTTATTTTTAGAAAGTACAATTCCTTCTTTTTTACATTCATTTATGAATTGTATTAAATTATTCATACGTTATTCTTTACCGTTAGAACATATCAGTATATCATATATATAAACAATTAGAAATTTATTAAACTTTTTAAATATATTATCCATTTTTTTGATATATTTGTGGTGCATTTTTTAGTCCAAATGACATTACTAACCATTCATATTTTTCTTGAGGTATATTAAATACAGTATATTGTATACTATTTTTTTTCATTTTTATTTGCCAAAATCCTGATTTACAGTCTTATTTAGAATAATATTTTTTCCTTTTGTAAGTTTATTAAAACTGCTTTATTTGGTAAAAAAATATCCATCAAATTTAGTATATTTATTTAATTCTTTATAATTTATAACCATTCTAGCATTTTCTCTAATCTGTTCAGAATGTTTTATAACCATAAAAGTTGGACTTCTATGAGGTCCATTACTAGGTCTAACAAGTTTCTGTTCTAACATTTTTTATCTGATTTTTGAATTATTGTGTATCTTCTATAGTATACATCATTGGTCTGACTTTTATTATAACATTTTCGATCAATTCTATTTTAGCTCTAGAGTGATGTGGTTTCCAAAATAACAATGATTTTTCTCCATAAACTTTTTCTAATTGTTCAATAATTTTTTCTATACTTATTTCTATTCCCATTTTCAAAACTTTTTTATACAATATTCTTTTATTTTTTATTTTATTAAATATTATTGATTTTTTCTCCCATTTATTACCACGCTGGGCTGGCTGAACTCTATAAGGTCTAAAATCTCTTTAAATTTTTAATAAATGTCCACAAGGTGTTTGTAGTATTATCATATAATTATTTTGCCTATAATATTGAAATTGTTGTACAAATCATTTCCTAATAATATATCACACTCTAATTTATCATATTTATAAATCTTATTTACTATAACTTGTTTACTTCCAAGAATTATACTAACTTTATCAGTACTATTTATTATTTGGGTACTTTCTCCTGTGACTCCAGTTATTTTTATGTTACTATTATCATTCCATGATTTTATCAAAAAACTTTTAAATATTGTGATATCACTTCCTGTATTTGTTAAAGCACAAGTTGTTATATTTGATTCTATAATAGTAATTTGTTTATATACAACCAATAAAAAACTTATCTGATTGTTCATTTAATTTGTTAATTTAAAATTTAACAATGAAACAACAAATAAAATGTACTATACAAATGATTTAGATTATAATCGAATAATAAAGTCAACAATCTTTTAAACGATCAATTAAATACTATTCTTCTTGCAATTTTAGAGGCAAAAATATTATTGAAATTTAAAATGATCTATTCGTTCAATCATTTATTTCTCAATTGATAACATGATCAATCAATTCAATCTTTCTTGTGATATAGTTGATCGGAGATAAGATATGATTAACAAAATTTTGTAAGTAATATAAGCATTTGAGAAGTCTTCAAATATTGTAACACTTTCATTGTTCTTGTTGTTTTGCTTAGTGTATAGTACTTCAAGACATGTAACTCAGAACATAAATCACCTCCATTAATATTCGAATGTCCATTTGGGAACGACGGATCTTGACGGCGGTGCCACCACCAGTATAGCGTTTGCTACCTTGGAAGCAATTCGATCTTGAACGAGTTGGAGCAAGTTCAAACTCGTTTGGAAGGATCGAGTCTAAGGGTATCAACTGAGTTTAGTGGGTGAACGTAAAAATGGATGGCAAATTTTGACAGCGTCAAGTCTCTATCGAGATTCTGGACTAAGGTGGCGTTGTATTGGGAGAAAAGGATAGGTAGGAAATGTTGGTGGTTTATCGATTTTAAGGTGGGGACAGTGATTTGTATATTTATGTGTGGTGCGCTCTGCAATTTGTTGTGAATCGGTTAATACAGGTGGTGGCAGTGGGATGCAGTGGTAGCAATGATGCTGCTTTCTGATCTTAAGTGGGAAATTGAGAGCCACAGAAAGAGAGAACTGAGGGCATTCCTACTGAGCAGAGAGTGGACATAAGAGGAGAAATAGCCACAAAGTGAATAAATACATGCATTTTTAATGCAGGAACTCAGTCAGGACAGTGCATAGAGATCTAGCATCTTATGAAACAAGAAAACTAGCTAAGTTTTTCTTGTCTTTGGGTTTGTTTTTTGCTTTTATACAGTGAAAATCGAACATTGTGTGTGCTTTTCTTAGTAAGGTGTGCAAGTTTTTAGTTTGAGGTACTGTTTCAAATTGTCCTTCCAGCTTAGTTTGGGTCAGTGCATAGGCAGATTTCTGGTTCAATTGTTTTCAGTGACTGGTTTTGGTTTTGGTTCTTTCGGTGTTCGGTGGGGTTGAACATTCATATCCATGGGTTGAAGGATGTATGTATATTATGCCCTTGTTTGATCCCCTTTCTTTGGGAAAAAATGCATTTTGCTACAGTATTTTGATATCATTTCAACCACACATTTTTCAATAAAATAATATTACATATAAATCTAAAACTTTTCTTTATTTTTTAACCACACATTTCCCATCAATACACAATTTAAAAATTCATTTTTCCCCAAAAATGGGACTCAAACAACGGCTATATGTATAGGTACTTTTTTATTCAAATTTAAATCTCGAATTTGATTTGTGTTCAGTCTGCTCTGCCGATTTTCAGTTTGGACAGTTGGTCAAAGTAGTTGCTGGGTCTATTCCGTTTGGGTAATAATCTATAATATTACCTTGGACTTTTTCTCTACCCTGCAGGTGGGCTTGCCTCTTGTTTGGGCCTATTGTGTTCATTTTATCTGTTGGAATGGCTAAGAAAAAACCCAATGTGGCCCGCCATAGTGGACTGCCTCTTAAAAAAAAACGTTGCTCTAGCCCAGGTTGATTATGGTCCGAATTCTGGAAGGAATTTTTCTTCTAACCAAGATTGCGTTGTTCCTCCACTTCAGCATATTGCTACACTTATCAATTCCTGCAACATCCATGCGGAGGATACAAAGGACATCGAGGCCTCTCCAAGCGTTTCTTTAACACTTTGGGAAGAGGATACAACATCCGATGAGTCTGACTTCGTACCTCAAACTATTGAATTGAAGAAAAAAACAAGTGGTTAATGATGTTGGGAATGATGGACAAAAGGTGAGAACGAAAATTTGTTGATGATGTCAAGTTGCAAGCTTTTGAAAATCAATCGGAAGAACTAGTCCTATGTGAAATGGATGCTCAAAATGTAGAGACAGCTTGGGGATTTGGGCTCGTTGGGTACTTTGCTGGTAGATTCCCAGGAAAAAATGCTTACTCCAATTGTGTGATTCTTGGAAGGTTCAGTATCAATATTTTGTTCACTCTAGTGGATGGTTGGTCTTTAAATTTGAGACAGACGTGGAAAGATTATCGGTGTTACATGGAGGTCCATATTTTGTCTTTGGAAGACCATTAATGCTTAAAGTCATGCTGCGGTATTTTGAGTTTGATGAAAAAGAAGTGAGCACTATGCCCGTTTGGATCAACCTACCAGGTCTACCTTTGGAATTCTGGAACACACATGCTTTGGGTAAAATTGTATCTAAAGTGAGTAAGCCTATTTCTACTGATAAGGTCACTACCACTAGAGGAAGACTATCCAATGCTAGAGCTCTTGATGAAGTTGATGCATCTATAGATCTTGTGAGAGTAGTTAAGATAAGGCTTCCTAGTGGCAAATTAAGGGAGCAAGAAATCCTCTTTGAACACGAACCTAAATTTTGTAGAATAAGTAAGATGTTTGGGCACACGACAACTTCATGCTTCTTGAATACCCAAGCTGGAAAACAGAATCAGGTTGTTAAGGGCAATTCCAAAAAAACCAGGATGATAAAAATGGGCAGATTACAAGTGATAATGCATCTCAAATTGGACAGATTGTTGGGACTAGCATGTTTCAGGCGGATGTGGGTAATATTGTTGGTCGACAGTGTGATAATCGACCACAAGAGGAGCGGGCCAACAAGGGTACAAATTAGCATAGTCACAAGGCAGATGATGATGAAATCCCATTTACTGAGGTGATCAATAAGAAAAAAGGAATGCACCATGGATACATTCAAGGCGGGATTACTCTTGCCCCAGTGATGGAAAATGATGGAAATCAAATGGCTGAAATGGGGGGCGATTGTTCATTAATTTTGCAGGACACAACTACTAAGGCTACTAGCAATGATAAACTAAAAGGAAAGCTCGAGGAGCAAAGAAAGACTATAACTATGAAAGACAGGAAGAAGGGTATATCCCTTGCTTCATCATCATGAAGATTGGAGCTTGGAACATTAGGGGCTTGAACTGTCCCCTTAAACAAAAAGGGTTCGTCACTTCATGAAGCAACATGATATAGATGTTATGGGTATTTTGGAGACGAAACTTGGGGAACTAAAGTTGAACCGAGTTATGCGGAATAAATTCGAAGGATTGATGTAAGCGAACAATTTTCTCACTCACAAAGCAGGGCGGATATTGATTTTGTGGAATCCTTCCAAAGTCAAATTGGAAGTGTTGGAGACTACATCACAAGTCATCCATTGTACTGCTACTTGTAAGGTAACTTTCTATACCTTTCATGTTAGTTTTGTTTATGCTTTCCATACAATTACTAGTCGGAGGCCACTATGGTGTAACATTATGGATTTTAGCACTAAAGTTTCATTGCCTTGGATGATTATTGGAGATTTTAACAATGTACTTAAATTTGATGAGAAGAGCAATGGAGCGGAGGTGACCCCTTATGAAATTAAGGACTTCGCTAATTGTTGCCAACATGTTGGTCTTATGGATATGAGGTCCGTTGGTTGTCTTTACACATGGACTAATAACTCGGTTTGGAGTAAAATTGATACAGTTATGGTGAATGATGTTTGGGGACAAAAGGGTATCTATGGCCTAGTGGAAGTTTTGCCTTCGAGATGCCTTTCTGACCATTCTCCATGTGTTGTATCTATTTTTGAAAGAGGGGAGAGCACAAGGAAGCCGTTTAAATTTTTTAACATGTGGACAAATCATGAGGATTTCCATGGACTTGTACAAGCGTGCTAGAATTTTGATGTTGTGGGAACGAAACAATTTTTACTTTGCAAGAAGTTGCATAACTTGAAAGGAGCATTGAAAGAGCTCAGTGTTAAACACTTTGGACACATTTCTATTAGAGCAAATACTGCTAAAAGAGAGTTGGAGGCTGCCCAACTTAGGCTACATGATCATCCCGCTAATGTGCATTATCAACTCATGGTGGCACAATTGAGGAAGAAAGCCATGGGGTTATGTAAAGCGGAAAGGAGCTTTTACTATCAACAAGCAAAGTGTGTTTTCCTTAAGGAAAGTGTACCAAATTTTTTCATTCGTAGATGAAGAGGAACACAAGGAGGAATTTTATTGTTACCATACTTAAGAAGGATGGGATATACACCACTTCTCAAAATCAAGCTGCTCAGGAATTTATCCTATTTTACTGCAATTTGCTTGGCTCAAGCTGCCCTGTTCATCCCATTGAGCTGGACATTTTGAGGAATGGACCTTTGGTTTCGTTGGAACAAGGTAACTCACTCACTCGGGGCATTTCTAGCCAAGAAATCAAGGAAGCACTCTTTGGCATTGCAGATAAGAAATCTCCCGGGCCGAATGGTTACACATCTTATTTTTTCAAGAAAGCTTGGGGGATTGTTGGTGATGATGTTGTGGAGGCTATCAAAGAATTCTTCTCATCTAGACCTCTCATCAAACAAATCAATCACACGATCATTACTTTGGTGTCGAAGTCTAATCATACACCAAATGTCGGGGATTATAGACCTATCTTTTGTTGCAATGTAATCTACAAGGTGACCTCTAAGATACTTGCATCTAGGTTGAGGCCTATTTTGAAGACCATTGTTGATCAAGCACAAGCCGCTTTTGTTGAAGGTAGGAGTATGACGGAAAATATCCATCTTGCCCAAGAACTTATGAGACAATATAATAGAAAGAGAGTTGCTCCAAGATGTGTTTTAAAGATTGATCTAAAGAAAGCTTATGATTCCATAAATTGAGATTTCTTTAAAAAAGTTCTTGAAGGGTTATGTTTTCCGAGTAGATTTGTCCAATGGGTTATGGAATGTGTTACTACACCAACATACTCTGTTGCTTTGAATGGGAGCATACATGGCTTCTTTAAGGGAATAAAAGGCCTCCGACAAGGTGACCTTATTTCAATCGTTCTTGTTTGTCTTATATCTTGAATATTTTTCGAGAATGATTAAAGCTACCTCCAATGATAGTAAATTCAATTATCACCCAAAATGTGGTCCTTTAAAGATTATGCATCTAGCTTTTGCGGATGATTTAATGCTCTTTGCAAGGGGAGATGTCATGTCGGTGCAAATCTTAATGGATTGTCTATCCAAGTTCGGAAATGCATCGGCTTTGAGGATGAACACTTTAAAACCCAGCTTGTTTACAGCTGGAATTCATGGGCAAGAACTTGGAGAAATTCAAGCACTCACTAATATCCCGAAAGGTACTATGCCATTTCGGTATTTAGGTATTCCACTTGCATCAGTGAAGCTTAAAGTTAGTTGTTATGCCCCATTTTTAGATAAAATTGCAACTTA
>NC_036247.1:15584437-15596546 GCF_002742605.1 Olea europaea var. sylvestris | reverse complement strand
GAATAGAAAGATTTTTGAATATCTCAAACTATGTATTGATAGTTTTGTTCTAAGAATCAAAACACACGTGTACAAAATCTTGTTTTATTTGTATCCGAATGTTTTGATTCAATATGAGTCATTAGCTATATTGGTTCTGCCCCCTTATTTGTATTTTGTTTGTTTCGCCCGAGAATGTTTGGTGTAGTTGTATGTGGATTGAATGGGACATGTTAGCCCGGGTATGCCCAGTATAATTGTAAAATATTTTTTATCAATATAATTCACATTTATCGATCAAAGAAAAAAATGATGCTGCTTTCTGGTTTGTGCAGGGGTGGTGCACAAGTGATGGTGGTGATGTAGTAGAAATGGTGTTATTCCTCATATATAAAGCTCACGATGGAAACCACGTGGAGCCACTACGTGCAGACATCTAGCAGTCAACTAAGTCAAAATAAAAAAACAGAAAGAAAAAAGAAAAAAGACAATAGTTGATTTACAATTGAGGTGCTATCTCCATTAGGGGTTCTTTTGCCCAGGTGCTTCATCTTAAAGCCGAACCTCTTCACATTCGAAGCTCTCTCTCTTAAAGCCAAAGCATTCGCGACTTTAAGTAAGTCTGATGAGTATCTTTAGGAATGATTGGTATAACATTTGTGTTATTGTCTAACATGTCAGCCTAAAAAAAAGAAAAAAGACAATAGTTGATTTACAATTGAGGTGCTATCTCCATTAGGGGTTCTTTTGCCCAGGTGCTTCATCTTAAAGCCGAACCTCTTCACATTCGAAGCTCTCTCTCTTAAAGCCAAAGCATTCGCGACTTTAAGTAAGTCTGATGAGTATCTTTAGGAATGATTGGTATAACATTTGTGTTATTGTCTAACATGTCAGCCTAAGGGTGTAGAATGGCTGACCCCTTATCAATGTAATTGTCAATCTAATTAATGTATGAACGAGTGATGTGAGATTTCGATAAATTAGATGAGATTACGTAGATCTGATCCAATGGTGATCATGTCAGCCCGAATGCTATAAATAGCAACTCTAGTAACATTATAAAGGATTGACAAACATATATACAAACCATATATGCTCAATATCATACTTAACCTCTTCTCTTCTTCAATTGCTACCGATTTTTTTGAATTTAGATTAATCCTAATTTGAAGGAATTGATCATGATTATTTGTTTGTTTGCATTCATCATTGGTCGTATTGTCGGAGTCCGAATGTTTTTGCCTCGTGTTGAAGAGAATCTCCCACGTCCATTGCCGCGAGAGATCTCCGATTGAATTTTCAGTCCAAATGTGTCGAAATATGCTCACGTGGAACCGAATGGGCTTACATTTGTTGGCACATTTTTTAGGTCAACCGATAGAGTTGATGGTGATTTTTAAGGAGATGGTAGTAATGATTGTTGTGGTGGTGTTTGTGGGTTTGGGGTGATTCCAACATTTTTCGTGGCATTAATAGTGGTGGATCAGGTGGAGTGAGCTAGGGTGGGAAAAATGAAATAATAATTTGTGATCATTTAATTGGGTAGTGGCAGTGTTCTAAAAAACTCGTCTAGACACCGCCTAGGTTTGAAGCTTAGGCAAAATGCCTCGTTCCACACTTAGATTTTTTTTTCCAATTCTTAAATAGCTTAATTTTTTCATTCTCTCTTTCGTCTTCCCTGAGGCGCACTTTATTAGTTTTTTATTTTTTCCCTTTTTTGAAAAGTCTTTTATTCGACTTTTGCTTTTTTTTATTTTATTTAAAAAAAAACGATTCATTTGACTTTAATTTCAGGTTTTTAAAAGATTTCATCTATACAAAAGTTAAAATGACTTTGTCTAAATAGTTAAATAAGATTTAAGTTATGTTACTATCTACGTTATGTAATTATAATCTTGAGACTCGTTATTTTGTTACAAACTCAAAGTATGTATGAAGTTTCTTTAAATCTATTAAGTAGGACTTGTTTAATTGAAAATTGATACTATGAAAAATATTTTAATTTTTGCATTTCAAAAACTTGAAAATTGTATAATTGACTAATGGTATGAATTATTAAGTAAATATAGCATTTTATCATTCTAGATTTTTTATATGTATTATTTTAATTATTAAATAATTTTTAAAGTGTTTAAAAATTTAAATTAATATTAAAAATAAGAAAAGTTTTTCTTAGGCGTAAACCTCATTTAAGCTCGCTTAAACTCATAAAGCTTAAAGATTCATGCCATGTTTAGCCATGCTTTACGTTTTTTAGAATAATGGGTAGTTGTAACTAATTAGTTTGGTAATTTGTGATCGATTAAACAATTGTTTGATTTTCATTATTCTCAAAGTACATTTTTATCTTCTTTTTAGCCACGCATTCTTTAATAAAGTAATATTACATGCATGCTCAAAACTTTTATTTGTTTTTTGAAACATATTCTCCATTAGTCCACTATTTCAAAATGCATTCTTAACCCAAAAATGGGGCTCAAATAAGTGATAAATAAGTTGTGATAAATTAATTTGATAACTTGTGATTGAGAAATAAGTTGCGACTAATAAAATGTGTAATTTGTCAATGTGATGTTCTGTGATTGTAATCAGTACATAACTGTGATCATAAACTACATATTACTGTTGCATTAATCTGTTTAATTACTCATTTAATAATAAAACCCATTTAATAACATATTTTATTAATACCAATTGATTTTTGAATGAATTTCACAATTTATCAAATTTGAAAGTATATCTTTAAATGTTAATAGTTATGTATTTTTTTCCCTTTAAAAATATATATCTTGATTTTGTCCATTTTACGATTTTTGTTTTAAAAAAAAAATCCATTATGCCTGTTTGAGCCCCAAAGAATACATTTTGGAAGAGCAAATTGATAGAGAATGTTAGTTAAAAAATAAGAAAAAGTTTTGATTTGTGTGCAATATTATTTTATTGAATGATGCGTGGCTGAAAAAAAAAAGACAGAGTAAAATATATTTTGAAAATAATTGGGATCGAAAACCCCTACCCAGTTCATAATGAAAATATTTTCATTTTTTTTATTTCATGTGTTATTATTTTTATCATCTTGACATCAAGCTATTTTTCCGCAAGACCTCCCCTGCAGTATCGTCACCGTAGTAGAGTTTAACCACCAATTTTGGCATGGATTGATGAGAAATATATCTCATGGGTATCTAAATGTTCGGATTTTTGTGATTATTTTTCAACATAGGTAACTCAAAAATAAATAAATAAATAAATAAATTCATTTGCTTAATGAATTTAAAAGCAAAAAAAAAAAAACCCTTTTTTACAAACCTAATTCGCTCTTTTGATTTCGAAAAAAACCTTCTTTATTAATACACTGCTTCTTTTATATACGCATCTCCGTTGAATGACCCCTAAATATATATAGTTGATGAGATGTGTGGTTGAAATGTTGTAGGACCCATAAAACATGTGATTAAAACGAATTGTTGACTTCAACTTAAATTCAAATTCAAATTTTAATTAGTATCAAACAAGGGCTAAAAAAAAATTAAAAAAAATCGATAAAGTACATATGCTAAAATCTTCTTGACAATTTCTATTACAAACTGATGTGGTGCTTGTTTACTAATCCTTCAATAAGTATTCATTGAAAACAAACCACTATCTACTATACCTACACAATCACAAATATGTAGTTATCTTAACACCATTCATAGCATGTTTGACCTAAGATTAAAGAAATAAGTTTAATTAGGTTATGTAGTTATCTTAACACCATTCATAGCATGGTGCGTTAGATTAGATTATACAATAACTTTATATAAAAGTATAATGAGTATTACTAGATAACGAGTATTACTAGATAGAGAGCATTATAGTTGGATTAAGGTGAATAATATTATTTCTTTTTTTTAATGTTGTTTGTTATGTTTTATCTAACCGGTATAAACCTACCTCCAATCTTCATATAAAGGTCAAGCCTTATCCTAAGCGGGCAAGCCAATTAACTTTTAAGAGTAAAAGTTAGGTCCAAAGTGGATTTGCAAAGTTTTGTGTCCAAAAAATCAATTTATCAAGTTGTAATTAGGGCTAAGTTGTCAGCGATTGAGAGTGTCTTTGGAAGGGATCAAAGTAAACTCAAAAAGATTAAGATGAGGTAAAAATTGCCTTATGGTCGCCAAGCAGACGACTCGAGTGGTTTATTTATTAGTTAACCACCAGTTGGCTACCTGTGGTCCGCTCGAGAGGACATGTTACTAGGCAAAACCCTATATTGCAATTTTCGACTTTTTAACAATCTCAAAAAACCCATAACCCTTCATATTGTAAATATTCAAGCAAAAATTCGTCCCTATTGTGTGTTAAGTCATTATTCATCCAAGAGAACATCCTTTAAGAACATACATTGATTCCAAGTTTCTAGTGCCTCAACCACAAGATAAAAACACTACAAAGTCCTCTGCCAAATATTCTTCAGATAAAAACCCTAAAAGATGATCGAAGTTCTAGTTCATGAAAAACAAGTTCGTTCTTGATAATTCACGAGGAGAAAAAAGCATAAAGGTTTTCGGAGGTGGTGTTGGAGCGTACAATCGATGAGTTCTTTGATGATTGATCAGAGTATACTAAGGCGTGTCTAGAATAATCCTATAAGGTTAAGCTTTTCAATTGGATTATTTACTGGTAATTTTGCTCAAAAGTTTTTTGTCAAGAGTTCTTCAAAGGTTTTACTTCATTAACAATTATTGTTGTTATTTATTTTTCAGTTTAGCTATTATTACTTGATTGATTATTAGGGTATAGTTTGTTATTCAATTCAACCCATGTTTGATGCTCATTATCTGAAAATTATTTATTCTATATATTCATTTTCAACCACATTCTTACAATAAAATATTTTGCATGTAAATCTAAATTTTTTCCATACTTTTTAATTACATTCTCCTAAAAATTATTATTCAAAATATTATTTTGGTCAAATAATCATCTAGATACAATGATTTGTGACTTGTTGCATCATTGTTCGTTAATTTTTAATTCTGCATATTACACATGTACATGTTCACTCCCTCCAAGTAAGTTGAACCTCGATTATTTAACTACGTATCAGCCCAGTAAAAATAAAATATAGTCCCTTGACTTCGTCCCTTGTTAACAGTGCAAATGACTATCTATCGGACTAAAGTCAAAGAATGATATACACTACGTAGCCTAATGCTACAAATATTGTAGTCAATTATTTTTTATTGTATTAAACTCAAACTAATATTATAAACATTCTTTTTTATGTCCCATTTCATATTAATATTAGAAGCGGAAAAAATAAAAATTATTTGCAATTTGCAAAGATAGAAATGACAAACAAATTCCATATAAGTTGGAAAAGAAAAAATCACCATAACCATAAGAATTAGATTTCCATGAAATTAGCCAAAAACATACTTTTAAGTGTTTGTACCCTGAAATTTAAACTCCAATTCCATTTTCGTATCAAACAGTCAAAGTAAAAAACGAATTCGTCGGATGTGACTTTTCCAATGGAATTGGGTGCTAAACAAATTGTACAACTAGACAATTTAAGTTTTCAACTAGACATATTCTGTTGAATAGAAATAGTTTGAACAACTAATCAGTAAAATAATATAAATATATAAAAAAAAATAGGTTATTTTTCAAAGTTGATTATATAAAAAAATCACTTAGTGTCCATTTGATAAAAGTCCATATTTGAATCCCATTTCAGTTTTTTTTTTCAACCCATATTTTCTTAATAAAATAAATTTTTATGAAACCCAAAATATTTTCCTACTTTTAACAATGCAATCTCCAAGAAAACTTAGGGGCGTTTGGTTTGCCGTTTTCTAGCTATTTTTTGTTTTTAGTTTTCTAAAATGCCCAAAACACGTTTGATCACTCGTTTCGGAAAATGCACTTCTGAAAAATAAAGAAAAATTTAAAACTCAAAACGATTTTTTTTTTATTTTGAGTGTTTCAGTTAAAAAATTCAAAACGCTTAAAACATGCCGCTTTCAGGGTTTTTTTAGGGAAGTCAGCATTACTGTTAAAATAGTTAATTCACCAAATTTAAAATATATATTATCTAGTATATGTTTTGCTAAATAATCAAATTAATTGAATAAATGTCATAAAACAAATTTTAAACATTTATTTTTTATAATTTTATTTTGTAGCAACAAAAATAGTAAATTCATCAAGTTTAAAATATATATTATCTGGTAATATATTAACATAAAATTATTATGTTTTACTAAATAATCAAATTAATTGAATAAATGTCATAAAATAATTTCTTAAAATTTATTGTTTATTATTTTATTTTTGTAGTAAGAAAAAATAGCAAATTTACCAAGTTTAAAATATATATTATCTGATAATATATTAGCATAAAA
This sequence comes from Olea europaea var. sylvestris, assembly GCF_002742605.1. NCBI lineage: Eukaryota > Viridiplantae > Streptophyta > Magnoliopsida > Lamiales > Oleaceae > Olea > Olea europaea. The sequence goes on along the minus strand of NC_036247.1, from coordinate 15,590,175 downwards.
TTATTATATTTTACTAACTAATCAAATTAATTGAATAAACGTCATAAAACAATTTCTAAAAATTATAAAACAAATGTATTTTCTAATTTTCTGTTTTGAGAAACCGTTTTTTATAATGACAAACCAAAGACGTTTTCTATAATTCGAAAATTGTCCTTCAAAATAGAAAACGCTAAACGAAAACGCAAATCAAACGCACACTTACTTTTTATAAAATATATTTTTAGAAATGGGGTTAAATCGGGGGCTAAGTAATAATATTATTTATTATTTTAGTTGTACATTGTGCATTAATTTATCTAGTCAATGGTCTTAAAATAATTAAAATAATAATAAAATTTTTAATTTTTTAGAATATTGGAATTGAAGTTTACTAGTGTGTTTACCTCATAATTAAGAGTTCACTAACGTGATTGCAAGGAAAGCTAAATTTAAAGTTTGCTAACTTGGTTGAATGCATAGAAAATCCGTTGCTTTTAGTGGCCACTTCACCAATTTTAGTAACCTAATTTCAAATAAGGGTAAAGGTTCAGTGATCTCCGGTGAATTTTCCCCCGTTCATAAATTCTCCGCAAACGAAAGCTTCGCACATAAATTTTTGGCTCCTGTTCACCATGACCATTTCTCCCTTGGAAAATACCGTGTGCACTAAAATGGGGACTGTGCACCAGTGTCAAGAACGAATTTAACCATAAAAGCCAGCAACCATGTTCTCTTCCCACGCTTCTCCGTCGAAGGAAGGATTGTAATTGCATTTCTCTGATTTTGTCCTTCAATCAAACTGCAGTAGTGCGGAGGAAAAGCAGGTTATCGGTTAGTAATTTAAATTCCTCCTCTCTATTTTTGGATTCCGCATTGCAAATTCTGTTTTTTATTCCTTTATTTACAGCCATTAAAAATTATTTTCGAATTTCTAGTTGACGCTACAATTTGGAACTAACTTGCAGGTAACACTGATTCCGATCAGATTATTTCCGGTAGAGTTACCTCTTCCCGTATAAATTTAGATAAATAAGTAGGGACTTCTGCTAGGGTTTTTTTTTTTTTTATATTTTATATTTTATATTTAATGATGATGTAACAGAGTAGGAGAAAAATTTAGAGGGTGGTTGGTCAGAAAATTGCATTTGATTGGGTGGTCCTATGGATAACAAGGTGAATACTCAAAACATTGTAAAAGAAATGTTTAATTGACTTTTTAAGGAATTTATTGTTGGGAATATTACACGATAAACGTGCTATTAAATTCACAAAAAGTACCTTATACATTAACGAATTCAAATTAAAGTTTTGACTTCTTAATCTGGATTTGAGAAGATAAATAATAATTATAGAATCTGATTCCGAACACATGAATATGGATTCATCCATTTCCATTCTTGAATTTCAAACTTACATGAAATCAAAGAGTATTAGTTAATTTCTGAAATCAAATATGAAGAATGAAATCAGAAATAAGGAAAATTAGATGCATGTGATACGATTGGCCAAGGCAATTGTTTGACACTTTTTCCTTGAGATGAATTTGTCCCGCATCGGTGCTAACGATTTTTCGACAATCATCTCCCAAAATACAACGATCACATCAAGCCATAGGAGCATACCAAATGGCTTCAATCAACGAACTCGAACGAAATTCCCTCTCTATCATAAACATGACTTGGATGCAAAATATAATAACTTATACAAAGTATTTTATGTAACTTGACATGAAATAAATAATATGGAATTATGGAATGAATTGGAATTACAAATACACATTCAAGGGGTTCTATATATAGAAGATGAAAGGGTTGTGGGTGAAGGGACACACCCCAAATTCAGCATTTTTTCATGAAAAATTGCAACCCAATTGTCGCTAGCTTTTCGCAAACCTCTCTATTTTCCTTCTAACTTTGGACCGCAATTTCTCATTCATCCGGAATTGGTTTTTAGATTCCAAATACGACGATCTACTCGACAAGTAGAACAAATTGGTCTATTTACTTTTGTAATTTGACCATCAGATCAATTCCGAATATTCGACCGAAGTTGACACGAAGTCACACCTTTTCATTTTGATTTTATTACTTAACCAACTTTTCAATTACTTTTGAACCAATTCCAACATTTTTATAGGTGATAGCAACTTGAAATTGTGAATGGTCCAATTCTGCAATTATCAAACTTTATGATGGAGGGAGTTGAATGTAAAGTTTTGCACCTATTGCTGTACTATATGGTGTAATTAAATGTTTGCATTGGCAGAGGGACATACGATTGATCTCACAGTTTGTTATGCTAAGAGGTTTTCCCATGATTAATTTCTTCAATACGCATATCAAATGTATAACTATGTCCTTGTTTGGTAGGGATTAAATTAAGTTTTTTAGTATATTTTGATAAAAGTTGATGAAATGTGTGGTTGAAAAGTTGTGGTTCCCATAAAATGTGTAGTTGAGATTAGTTGTTCAACTTTGACTTAGATTAAAAGAAAATTTGTCAACTTCGCTCCCGTTTGATCCCCATTAAATTCAATTAAATTATATTCCATTTTTCTCAACCCTATTTTTAACCACACAATCTTCCATAAAATAATATTACACGTAAATCGAAAATTTTTCCTTCTTTTTCAATCACTCATTTTTCTAAAAAATATTATTCCTCATATTTTCATTTTCAAGTAATGGGAGTCAAATGGGGGCTTCATCTGTGAGGTATTAACTGGAACTCCTATGGCTACTTTTTCTTGGCTTGTAACATTTAGATGGATCTCATGCGGAGATCAAATCAATTCATTAAATTTGGAAATTGGATTTAGTGGAATAGAAGGTTAAAAGAAGAGCTTCTTTCACCACCACTGGAATAAATTAAATCTTTTTTCAGACACAAAAACGGAATTATCAATTGTTGAGATTCTTTTGTCCCTTGAATATAAATTGCTGTATTGGTTCCATTTATAGTGATGATAATAAAATGAACGTGAGCAGTGAAATATCTGCAGGTTTTCAACTTACCTATTGATGTAGGATGAATAAGAAAGAAAGAAGAAGGAACGGGGAGGAGAAACAGAGAGAAGGGAGAAGAGGAGAAGAAACCAGAGGAAGAGAGGGGAGGGAGAAAACGGCTGCAAGCCACCAAAAAATATTTCAATTCTAATTCATCATCAACTGTCTCAAATGAGAAACAAAACAGAAATAAATAGTAGAACACAAACCCTAAAGAGAAGGGTTTGGGCCAAACCAACTAAACAAGCCCAATAACAGAAATATAAATAATAATCCAAATAGAATATAACTAATAGTCCAAAAAGAAAATAAATAGTAAATGGAAGAAAATAAATAGTAAATGGATGTCCGCATCAACTCTCCCGGGGTGGGAGAAAAACTCGACCCCGTCGAGTGGATAAATCAAAATGTTGTAATGAATCTGATGCTAAAGGCTCCAAGTCATGACATGGGGGACGATCTTTCTGACGAACCAAATATCAAAATTCCACAAATGGTGACGATGCCAATTGCAAATTACCCGCAAAAACATGAGCTGACCAAGATAACTTAGGCGAGTGAGAATTTTGCTGACTCTTATAAAGCTCCAATAAATTTGGCTCACACTACTGAAGTCTCTCTTTGGGAATCCATGTACCGTCAGAATCAAGTTGATCCATCCAACGAACAAGAAAGTACTGAATCTCTCTATTATTGGTCAACACAAGTTGTTCATCCAAAATAACATCAATTTTATTTTTGTGTGCTGTGATAGGTGGGATTGAAGCAGACATGGCAAAAGAGTCAGTGTGGGAATTCTCATGTGGGAGTAGAAACGGGTCATCAAAAGGGCTAAAATAGCCGTTGTAAGCATCGAAGTCCGTAACAAATAAAATAGGGTGGTGGTCATAATGTGATAAAAGGTCATTGACATAGGCATTTTGACCAACATGCTTTGAAATTTTAAAAAGATCAGCATTACACGCTTGCAATATAACATAATCCCCAATATTAAATTCAAAGTATTGTTTATGCCAAACAACTTGAGGTATATATAATGCTTTATTTGCTTCAAATTGTTTATTGATCTCAATATGCAAGCTATGAAAATGTGATACAACTACCTCAACTGACATAGACACACAAGCATGTGGGTGCATGAGAATAAGGTCTAGAGGTTTCAAAGGTTCACAACCAAGAATAATTTCAAAGGGTTTTAAACCTAAAGACCAGTTCACTGGATCGTTATATGCAATTTCGACAATTGAAGGGATCAAGTCCCAATTCCTAAAATTTTTCTGGACTAGAGACTGTAATAAATTGTCAGGATTTTGGTTTGCACTTTTGTTTTGACCATCAATTTGAGGTTGGTCAGTGGTGAATAATTTTGCCTTAGTGTTAACCACAAGTGACTGGATTTTTCAAGGGTGACTGGTGACATCATCAAGCTCTTTAACTTGGGTAAGGGTATGATATATAACATGTGATCGAGAATTGTCGTAGATAAGGGATATAGTATCCAAAGTCTCGAGAAGAGTCTGGATTCCACCTAAGGAAGTGTCCTCACTATTATCCAAGTCATCAAAATCTTCAAGTTTAGGTTCATAGACTAGATCTTCTAACGGCTCCTCTATTACATTCTTTCGTTTTTTCATGACTAGGGTTCGATTAGGACATTTAGAAGAAATGTGACCAAAGTCTTTACAGTTGACGTACAACAAGTGAGAAGAAGACCTTGGAGTTTCAGAAATTCTACCCTGATTTTTCAAAATTGGAGAACCATTATAAGGGGGAAGTCCTAGAAGGGACTTAACGGGAGGAGGTGGAGCCAATGAAGCCAAATGATGATTATCAAAATTTTTACCCTTATTTTTCAAAATTGGAGGAATATCAGACGGGGGAGGTCCTAGAAGGGACTTAACGGGAGGAATTGGAGCCAATGACACCGAAGAATGATTGTCCATATGCTTTCTACATGGAAAAGAAGATCTTAGACTATCACGACCTTTACAATTATTTTTCCAAATAGGAGGAACATTAGACGGAGACAGTTTTATGATAGACTTATAATGAGGCGACACTAATGAGATGGGTGAGCGACGATGACCACGCTTTTCATATGGAGTACTAATAATTAACTCATAATCTCGAGCTAAAGAGTAAGCGTGATCAAGAGTAGTGACACCTCGAAGGAAAAGCTCGCGCTTAAGATCATCTCTCAGACCTTGGCTAAACCTACTCAAAGTCGTGCTCTCATCCTCAATTAAATGACATTTGGTTCGAAATTCCTCAAATTGCACGATATACTCAGTCACTAATTGATTTCCTTGTTTAAGGACATTCCATTGAGTAAGAATTTCAAAATTATCTCGTTTTCGCTCACGAATCTGATCCCTATTCCTATCCCTATCCTTACGATCGGGTCGAAAGTATTTTTGATTACCTTGTCGACAATGTTGTCTATTATGGGACACCTTAGAATTATCAACATCAATCGAATGAGGGATGTGTTTAAAATTTTTCAAACTAGCAGATAGGACCTTACTCTCTTCAAGAGTAGCGGTCATTTGAGTTTGAATAGCCGCTATTTGTCGGGTGAGTGCATCGAATTGTGAGGGGTTCATGTTTAAGGTACTAGAGCTAGAAGTGACAAGATGACCAATATGTAATTACATGCGCTGTAATAGCAACTTAATGACATGCAATAGAGAGATCAACGAACAAAAAGTGCAAGTAATGGAAAATGAAAATTTGAGCTAATTTTTTTTTTTT
>NC_036247.1:15574047-15583992 GCF_002742605.1 Olea europaea var. sylvestris | reverse complement strand
GGAGAAGAAACCAGAGGAAGAGAGGGGAGGGAGAAAACGGCTGCAAGCCACCAAAAAATATTTCAATTCTAATTCATCATCAATTGTCTCAAATGAGAAACAAAACAGAAATAAATAGTAGAACACAAACCCTAAAGAGAAGGGCTTGGGCCAAACTCACTAAACAAGCCCAATAACAGAAATATAAATAATAATCCAAATAGAATATAACTAATAGTCCAAAAAGAAAATAAATAGTAAATGGATGTCCGCATCACCTATCTTCCATCTTACGATATTTTTGTCAGCAGAGGCAAGTTGGTTTCTGAATTGATGATGAACTTGAAGATCCTATCTTTAATGATGAGGTTGATTCCATCCACCATCCAAGAATCTCTGCTGCTTGCTACTTGAAGGAACTGCCCGCTTACCAACAATGGCATCAATCTCTTAACTCCGATGAAGAATTTACTTCTGATGACGAGGTGTGCGACAATTAAGATATCTTACTAACTTCATAGTTGCTGTTTACAATTTCATATTTATTGATAAACAATCCATCTCCAGATGTCCTTATCCTTGCTGTTTAAAACTTCCAGAAAGTTAGCCTTCATACACCAATAGGCGTAAAAATGATGATGGTGGCACATGGTCAGAAGCAAGCCAAGAAGCTGAGGCATTAGTTCGCTTATATGAAAACTCTGGCTGTTCCTCATCTTGTGGTGCCTTTGTGAAAGAAAATAAATCCTCTCAAAGGTATCGCGTCTTTTTCTCTTTCCTACAATCCTTTTTGACAATTTAGCATTATGTTTGTTGCACATATGGACTGTGACCAAAGTTTCATGCTGCTGTCAATTATTTGTTCCTTATATTTCAATTTTGACCATAAACAATCAAATTCTTCCACGCTTACGCTTCTTATTTGACAAGCCACCAAAAGAGAGAGGAACATAATGCAACTCGACTTGCAATAAATGAAGAATGTTTGCTTGACTATCATGTAAAGAAATCGTGGGGGAATTAGCCTATTGTTAAATTGAAGACATATTTGAATTCCTCTCACTTGCAGATCACTTAAACTCTGAGACTTTTCTTCTGTTGGGTAAGAGTTATAATTGAATTTTCGATGAAAAACAAATCAAATCTCGATCTAGATCGTTTTCCTTCATATATGCAAAAAAAAAAAAAAAAAGATTTTTCAAATAATGGTAGTCAAACAGGGGGTGAATAATACTGCCACGATCTGATAAACTTCAGCCAGATTATACATATATCATATATGCATATTTAGATCTCTCGTTTTTTTTAATCTGTGAGAAGATTTTGTTCACAAAATGTCAACTCTTAGGCATCTGTAATATTAACTATGGGCATGTAACGATGACAATTCCTGAAATACAGTTGATTATCGATGTTGACCTCCAAAAATGGCTCCAACAGGTTCCCTAGCCGCGTCCCCTCGAAATCTGTGCAAAGTAGCACGCCGTCAAGAGGCAAAGGTGACTGGACGAGAAAAAGGTCCGGCGATCGTTTGCACTCCGACGGTTAAGTCAATAGCCGGATGGAGATATATATATAGAGTGCAATAGTATGGAGATGGGGGTTTGGCCAGAGAGTATAGAACATACCTTAGTTGTGTGAGTGAATCCATATATATAGAGAAATGGAAGTGAAATGGGCCAAACGGGTTGGTGGGACGAAGTCCAAGCCCAACAAGGAGGTGATCATATGAACATAATAATAGGCACTTCGACGAGCGCCTCGACTGAACTCCTTAGGGCCTCGGTGGCGCCTCGACTGGCCTCATCAGAGCCTCGGCTTTGGGACCCAATTCCGATGGGCCTCGTCAGAGTCCAATAAGATGGCCCAATATGAAGAGTTAATTTATAGGCATAACAGTAGTCCCCCAAGTCCGAGTCGTATTATTTATATGCGGGTCGGACTTGAAATATAAACTGTCAAGTAGGCAAGGTCTTACAGATTACCTTAGAAAGATGGGTAGCTCCAATAAGCGAAGACTTACGAACTGCCTCGAAAATATGCATCGATGTCGAATTTGCGAGAACTTACGAATTGCCCCGAGAAATATGAGTCGCTTCAATAAGTGAGGACTTACGAATTGCTTTGAAATATATACTGCATATATTTTTTTGAAATTTCGGCAGCATCTCATCTGTAATATGGACTAAACAAATCATGTAATACAATACAATATATCCACAGCACATATACCAAATAAATTTGGGGTCCATTTGCCCCTTCAAATGCTCATAACTATAAGGTGTGACATATCTCATTTCACCAAGATATGTGCAGAGGGTCTGTTATGCATTATAGTAAATCATGTGCTCACACAACTCAGTGTATCAATAGTGCTATAGTGAAGAAAGTAACATGATATTGACAATAAAATGAAAATGATGATAATACGACATACGTACTGGCTGTGATGAAAATAATGTATGACATGCTAGCAGTGATATGACATTCATGTTTGGAAGCAGTAATGTGATGCGTATGCTAGCAGTGATATGACATTTATACTTGGAAGTAGTAATGTGATGCGTATGCTAGCTGTAATATGTAGTCCCCCAAGTCTGAGTCGTATTATTATATACGGGTCGGACTTGAAATGTAAGCTACTGTTATAAAGTTGATGTAGAGAGGATACTCTGGATGTAGTAGCAGAGACGATGCTCTAGACACAGTAGCGGAGATGAAGCTCTAGATGTAGTAGCGGAGGGGATGCTCTGGATGCAGTAGTAGAGGCGATGCTTTGGATGTAGTAGCAGAGGCAATGCTCTGAACTGAATAAAAGTAGTTGTACTGATATTGAAGCATACCGATGTATATCAGTCGTTGACTTTTTAAGATTAGCTGTATATGGTTGCTGCTGCAGTTGTAGGTTCAACTGTCTCTACCAAACGCTGACTCATAGGATGGTGCGTGGGAGATGCTGAAGTTTGTGAAGCTGAAGGTCGGGACACATTTTCGACTGCGGCGTTGAAGCTTCGATGCTGTTTGAGGAAGGAGCTTATCTACCACCGGTGCGTTGACTCACAAGGGATGACGCGTTGGGAGACGGCTATAGCTTTGTAAAGCTTAGGAGGGAACGCAGTCACCGAGGCGATAACCCACAAGGGACTCCACATCAAGTGCATTTAAGCTTTGTAAAGTTGAGTGAGGAGTTCATCTGCCACCGGTGTGCTGACTCATAGAGGACGACGCGTTGAGGGATGGCTAAAGCTTTGTAAAGCTTAAAAGGGAACGCAACGACCAAAGCGATGACCCACAGAGGATCCCGCGTCAGATGCGTCTAAACTTTGTAAAGTTGAGGATATCTGACGGAGTAGGGGATAGATGTCCCGCGAGTAACTTGAACTATCGGAGCCATAAGCAGCCTGGGAATGTAGATGACTCAGAACTCTGCTCGACGATAGGAAGCGAGAAGAACACATCGTGTGAAGCAGGGATAAACATCTCATGAAGTGTCGAACTATCGGAGTTCTATAAGCTGGCCTCAGGTAGACGAGGGCTTAAAGCTAAGCTCGAAAATAGCGAAGTGAGGAAAAGACATCTCACGAAGCTAGGGATGAACATCAAGCGAAGTGTCGAACTATCTGAGTTTTATAAACTGGCCTTGGATAAACGAGGGCTTAAAGCTAAGCTCGGCGATATCGAAGCGAGAAAAAGACATCTCGCGAAGTAAGGGATGAACATCTGGCGAACTGTCGGATTATCAGAGTTAGGGTTGGGCAAATCTCCCGAACCGAACCGAACTGAACCGAACCCGACGGTTCTTATCAAATTAAATACCCGAACGGGTATCTGAATTGAAAATCGACGGGTATGGTTCGGTTCTCAGTTCTAGACCAAGAATCGAAAAATCGAATCTTTCTATTTTTTTTTTATATTGAGTAAATCAACTTATTTTAATTTTAATTTTTTCTAAACAAATTAACAATTTCTAAATCCAAATTTTTGGCCCAATAATTTGTTTCATTTCTTATTTTTTAATTTTTGGCTCAATTACCCATTTTATTGTTTCATTTCTTAACCCAACAAGATTCAATCCACTAAATAACCCTAAACACCTACATTAAAGTGCATAACGTTGTCTCGACTCTCATACTCACTCTCGCAACCTCGCTAATATTCCAAAACCTATACAATCGTCGGCCGACACTATGACCTCCGATCGAAGCTATGACCTCCGCCGATCGAAACTTTAATCGTAGTGATCATTTGAACAAGATAGTTTACTAGTCTCTAACATTCCAAAACCATTGAATGTATCATTAGTTGTATTTATATAATGTTGTTATAAATATTAAAAAATTTAATTATAGTACAGAACCGAACCCGAACGGTTCCATAATTATATTTGGCCCGACGGTTCCATTTACTAGATACCCAAAAATTTTGGTTCGATTCGGTTCTCTTTAGAACCGAACCGACCCGCGCCCACCCCTAATCGGAGTCTTATAAGTCGGCCTCGGATAGACGAGGGTTTAAAGCTAAGCTCGTCGATAGTGAAGCGAGGAAAAGACACCACGCGAAGCCAGGGATGAACATCTGGCGAACTGTCGAACTATCGGAGTCTTATAAGCTGGCCTCAGATAGACGAGGGCTTAAAGTTAAGCTCGACGATAGTGAAGCGAGGAAAAGCCATCTCGCGAAGCCAGGGATGAACATCTGGCGAACTGTCGAACTATGAGAGTCTTTTAAGCTGGCCTCGGATAGACGAGGGCTTAAAGCTAAGTTCGACGATAGTGAAGCGAGGAAAAGACATCTCGCAAAGCCAGGGATAAACATCTGGCGAGGCAGGGAATAAACATCCCGCGAATAAGGCCAGGAAATGCTCCTTTTGCAAAGGCAAACACGTCTGGCGATTTGCCTCTTCCTTTTTTCAAGGAACGAGGACTCCAAATTGTAGCCTCTTCAGAATAATGAAGTAATGGCAACTTCCATATTTTTATCTTCCATTTTTATGGTCCGAAGGAGATAGCTCGAGTGAACAAATTGAAATGGTGGACTGATGACCATGAGTTTGAAGTCCTCTTTTTCTAGTCTTTTTATTTCTAATTCTCCAAGTCAAATAATATTTTTGCCCTTTTCCCATGTGATTTGGAATAATTGGCAGGCCAAAATGGAGGAAAGAAAGAACACCCAGCCAATAAATAGGACAAAACGAGGCTAGAGTAGTGTGACCTCATTGAACCCAGCCAAAGTGCTAGCCTCTTCAAAAAAAAAACTAGAAAAACTTGATGCCTTGGCTTAAAGCCAAGGACGATGGTAGGCTCTGATTCGAGAGAGGCAATAATTGTATCAAACTGAAGAAATATAGTGTCGATTTGCAGCTAATTAAGAAGAAGCCGAAGTGGGAGAGTCGAAGTAGAGCGGAGGGCCGAAGTCAACTCACGTGCCCAGCAAGCTCAAATGTTTTAATGTAATTGAAAGAGTTATGGGCCAAGGGAAGATAAATCTTTGAGCCCAATATATATATTTTCTTATGGTAAATGGCAGCCCACTATAATAGCTTCATTTCTTAAAATGGTTTGGGCTCTAAAAAAGGTTTGGGACACTAATGGGTTGACTCGTTTCAACATATGAGTAGATATATATTCTGGCAGTGAATCAAAGTATCAAACCCAAAAAAGGCTAACAAAAAGATAATTTATTACCTAGGCAAGCTAGTCCACCTGCAAAAGCTGAAAATGGGTTTCCACGCCACCATCAAATTCATATTTCCATCAGCATTTAATGCTAAAATCCGGTTGCTAATACTTAGACCTAGACCCGTGCAGGGACGGATTTTGGGGGCAACAAATTTTTTTTAAAGGTTTTTTTTTTTTTTTTTGGTAAAAAATCAATTTTTTATGTGTAAATTTTTTTTTTCCACTTAGCAGTTCAATTTGAAATTTTATAGCCCGATCTTGGATCAAATTCTGGATCCGTCCCTGGACCCATGCATCGCCGATCACTATAGTTTTTCTTGAGATGCCTCAACGTTCGCCGGAGCTAGTATGCTTCTTTTTTACTGTAATGAGCCGAAAAACATGATAAAGACGACCGTGGGGGTGGATTTTTCTTATTCAAATAGAACTATACAAATGTTTTCTCTCCCCCTGTTTATTTGGTTGCCAGCAACTAAGTGGAAATGGTGGTCTTTGTTCTCCAAAATCCATTTAGTTTGAAGTGGGGGAGGTTTATCATTGGCAGCATCTTCTAAAAACTGATTTTTGTTGCCGTTTCCTTTGGTATTTTCTCTTATGTGTTGGGTAGAAGAACATTAATATGAAGAAATGATTCCTTCCAGTGGCTGAATGCGTGCCACTCCTCTCCATTTTCTCTTCACTTTCGTGTGGCTGTTTTTGCTCCATTTGTTGTTGGGTTTTCTTTGAAAGAAATAGGTGGATATGTCCGGCAGAAAGGGAGAGCAAATGGATCATCTTTTGACAAACCCACCAGCCGGTGTCTTCTTCAATAAATCCTGTTTTTTATTGACCATTTTGATGATGAACTTCCTGAACTAGTAATTGAGAGTAGTCATTTTGTTGTGAAGGATTTTTCAACCCGTGTTTCCTCATCTGCTCGCCAAAAGGTTCCTTTTTTCAAGGAATATTTTCAAATGGTTCGGTGGCCATTTTTCTCCTTCCCTGCTTGATTTTGTTGCTCTCTTTACTATTTTTCGCAGAAGAAAAAAAAATTGTTTTGAGAAATATTGCTGCCTTCTCTCTTTTGGTAGAACACTGCCCGGAAAATTTTCAACCTCCAGTGGCCTTTTTGTACGTGGTATAACGTGGTTAATGTATCAGTTCCCACAGACGGTGGCAATTTGTTGACATCCAAAAATGGCTCCAACAGGTTCTCTAGCCTCGTCCCCTCGAAAGCTGTGCAAGTAGCACGCCGTCAAGAGGCAAAGGTGGCCGGACGAGAAAAAAGTCCAGCGACCGTTTGCACTCCGACGGTCAAGTCAACGGCCAGACGGAGATAAATATATAGAGTGCAATAGTATAGAGATGAGGGTTTGATCAGAGAGTGTAGAATATACCTTAGTGGTGTGAGTGAATCCATATATATAGAGAAAGTGAAATGGGCCAAACAGGTTGGTGGGTCGAAGTCCAAGCCCAACAAGGAGGTGATCGTATGAACATAATAATAGGCACTTCGGCGAGCGTCTCGGCTGAACTCCTTAGGACCTCAGTGGCGCCTCGACTTTGGGTCCAATTCTGATGGGCCTTGTCCGAATCCAATAAGATGACCCAACATGAAGTGATAATTTATAGGCATAACAATCGGCTATTATTTTAATTTTCTTGAATGTTAATTAATGAGAGTGCTGATTGCAGTTTTGTTTATAGTGTTACGTCACGCTGTGCTTGTTTCTACCTCTTTTCTTCTATGGGGCATCTTCACATTTTGTGTCATCTTCCGGTTCAGGAAGAAGATGCAGGTGAAAGTCATTTTATGCACATATTTTTCTCAGATCCAGCTCTGATTCAAATTCTGGTTTTGAACAAACAAGAAGCTGAGGACAAGGCGGTGCAGCTGAAGTTATTTCCCTCCTATGCTCTTTTTTGGGACGAGTATCTAAGATTGTCCGAGGTGGATGGGAGAAAGCTTAGCCCCTGTTTGACAACCATTAGTTGGGTAAAATGAAGTTTTGAATAGTGATTTTTTTGGAAAATGTGTGTTTAAAAAATAGTGAATATTTTTGAATTTATGTATAAAATATTTTATTGTGTGAATGTGTTGTTGAGAACGAATATGTAGAAAAAGGAGTTTCGAAATAATGGTTGTTAAATAGGGGCTTATTCAAATATGGAGTGATTTAAACTTGGCTAGTTCTCGGTAGATGGAGAATACTGCTGTGTGGAAAATTTCTCTCGTAGAGAGTCTCTTATATGTAAACTCGACTTACTTTTAAGAAAAACCTTTATAACATCACTGTTTATCAGTATTTATTGAGTCTACATTTGATTAATTTTTCAGAATCAATTAAAGATTATAGACCAGTGCTTGAACTTCTTATATTCCATTTTCAATGTATAATAATTGTTCTTATTATGGTCTTACTAGTCTTTTGGTTCCTAGTTGATTGATTCTTTATCTCTACATATAACTACACATTATGGTTCTACAGTTTTATTTATTCTCTGTCGCTCTCTCTAAAAAAAAATAAGAAATTTCATATTACTTTTTATGCATAAAAAAATAAAAAAAAACTTTTATTTTGTTATAAGATAAGTTTGTCAGGGGGTGAATAAACTCATCAAATGTGGGCTCCAAACTGTGATTCCAATATGCTAATGATACATTTATACCTTTCATTATCTTCAAGATTTTAGCATCTTATCTTAATAGAATAATTAAAACAGTACACATACTTACAAATTTATAAAATATTGTTGTAAATAGTAAGTTTATTCGTAAATGGCAATTGTACTCCTGTAGTCATAGAAACCATTCCTGTTGTATTCCTAATTTTTTCCTATCAATATAGAACTTTGATTCTTAATAAACAATATACAAGTCTATTGATTTTTATCCTCTCTTTTCATAATACGTTATCAACACGATAGTTTAACTTTTCAAATTTAGTGAAGGTTGTAATTTTTTATAAGCGTAAATATTTATCACGTGTACCAAAATTAATTTGGTGATATGTGAATTTTTCTATATACAAATATGTCAAAACGAGGTTGCCGTTTCTTCTACTTCTATGCATTTTTACTTGTACACAATTTATAATGATTATCTTGTCCTATTTGCATATTTATATATGAAGTCAATTACATGCATGTTTTGAAAGATTTTTTTACTTATACATTTTTTATAATCAATTTTCCTATATAAATTCATATCATGTCTATATCGTAATTAAATATTTTTAGATGTTCTTCTATAGATTTTAATTAATAACTTATCATGTTGTTACTCTTGAAGTAGCAACACATAATAATTAATACTCTAGAATAATATTATGTTTATTGCTCTTAAAGATCATAATATTATTTTTAATATTCTAGAAGAATATTGATTTATTGCTCTTGAAGAAGCAGTAATAAAATATAACATGCTCTCGAAATAGCACATATCCCGAATAATATATATCTCACAGTGATCTTGAACAAACACAAATTAAACAACTCAGTATTGGATTGTAATTTTTAAAGAAAACCAATTTTTAATATTATTAATATTCAAGAAGAATATTGATTTATCGTTCTTAAAGATCATGAATTATAATTTTCAATATTTCAGAAGAATATTGGCATATTGCACCTGAAGAAATAATAATTAAAAATAATGTATTTTAGAAGAATATATCATTTTAATTTCATGTTTATCTCTGGAGGAAAACATATAACTAATGTCAAGAGGGCATTGATTAATTTGACTATTTGAATAATATATGATTATATAAGTTTTAATTGTATTCTTTAAAATTAACTCATCGAATTATATCTTATATTGAACTGGAAGTTCAATTTCACTTTATTGTTTAGCATAACCAGTTGTATCATTACTAAATTAATAATGATGTGAAATTAAAAATTCAAATTTATATTCAATGAAGAATTAGATGATTCTTCAATTCAATCATATATGATGTTTGTTCTCTTTCATGAAAATTTGTCATTAACCATCACTAAGTAAAATAGGGACTAAAGTTCCTATACTTTTGAAAATTAATTAGGGGAAAAAGGGGCCTTATCATCTTCCACGTTAATCATCTAATTACTATTTGTATATAATAAATTTGATATATATATATATATATATATTAGATGATTACATGCTTTTTGCAACCTGAAGTGCTCAAATTTTAAATTATAAAGCATACTTTTCAGGTTATATAATCAAGATTGTGTCTTGTTAATGTTGGTGGACATAAATCTCAACATTTAAATAAGTATTAGCTAGGATGTTGATAAATTGTTCAACATTATTGTTTGTTAA
>NC_036247.1:15566238-15572866 GCF_002742605.1 Olea europaea var. sylvestris | reverse complement strand
AAAAAATATTTGATTTGCAATTGTAGCAATCTATGTTGATGATATAAATTTAATTAAAACTCCTTAAGAGTTCAATAAAACTGCTGATTATTTGAAAAATGAATTTGAGATAAAATATTTAGGAAAAATCAAATTTTATCTTAGGTTACAAATTGAATACTTACCCAAAGGATTATTTGTTCATCAATTTACAAAAAACAAAAATAATAATAAAGTCTTAAAAATATTTTTATATGAACAGTGCACATCCATTGGCATTACCTATTATTGTTCAATTGCTTATGTGAAAAAGATCAATTTCGTCTACTTGAAAATGGAGTAAAGTTTTTTGATTCTGAAATACCATATTTTAGTGCAATTCAAGTATTAACTTATCTTGCAAATTGAACTCGACCAGACGTAATTTTTTTGTAAATCTCCTTGCAAGATATAGCTCTACATTAACTCAAAGACATTGAAATAATATCATATATTTTCGTAACCTAAGGGGCGCTATTGATTTGAAATTATTATATTCTCAAAAAAGTCGAAATTTACTTTAGTGGGATATATAGATGCAGATTATCTATCCGACTCACATAAAGTCAAATCACAAACAGAAAATGTATTTACACTTAAAGAAACAAATATATCATGGAGATCTGTGAAGCAATTCTTGATAGCAATATCCTCAAATCATTTTGAAATTATTGCAATCCATAAAGTAGGCCTAGAATGTGTATGGTTAGGAAACATGACCCATCATATCCAAACATCACATGGGTTAACTTCAATAATAGATAATCCAACAATTTTGTAAAAAGACAATACAGTTTGTATTGCACAACTCAAAGGAAGTTACATCAAAGGTGACAGGACGAACCACATTTCTCCAAAATTCTTTCATACATATGAGTTTTAAAAGAACGACGACATCGATGTCTAATAAGTTCGCTCAGGTGACAATGTGGTCAATTTACTCACAAAACTATTGTCAACATCTACGAAAAAAGAATTGGTTCACGAGATTGGAATGTATCGACTTAAAAATTTTCAGTGATCAGTATTAGGAAAAGTAGTTGTACTATTTTTCCTTCACTTAAATTATATCACAATGGATTTTTCTAGTAAGGTTTTAACGAGATAGCATTTATTTTCAATACTTTAAAATAATTGTACTTTTTTTCCTTCATTTGATTTTTTATCCCCATTGAATTTTTATCAAATAAAGTTTTAACGAGACAGATATTTTGTAATGTGCCATTCAATAGGAAGTGATGTAAATTGTAAGTTTATTAGTGAATAACAATTGTACTTTTGCAACTCTCTAAATTATTACCATTATATTTCTGATTTTTCCTATATATATAGGGATTTGATTCTTAAGAAAATATACATAAATCTATTGATTTTTATCCCCCTTCTCTTTTTCTCTCTTTTCATAACAAATATTATCCTATTAACTTACTCTGAGCAGCAATAATTAACAAAACAAAAAACATTACTACTTAATTGATTCCTACATTTTTTACTTATTAAGTGAAAAGTCAATTATATTGACAGTATAATTACAATTACTTTCAAGATAAATAATTTGCTTATTCTCTACTTTGACAAATAGAAAATTTAATTTGAAACTCATGTATTTGTATCTAAGCCCCCTGTCTGTCTTTCATTAAATTAAAATCCTTTTCTTTTTATCAAACTCATTTTCAATAACACATTCACAAAATAAATTATTTTGCACGTAAATCTCATTTTTTCTATTTTTTAACCATACATTCTCCAAAAAATCATTATTTCAAAAATTGTTTTCCCCAAAATTTTTTTTTAAAATGGAAGACAAACGTTAGACTAATTTCGAGGTCGTCCAAGTCCAGAATTGAAAGAATTATTACTTTTTTCAGGTCAAACGATTGATTGGTATAAGCCCTCTAGAGGGCTTTCTTAAAGAAGAACTTCATATAAATACCAAAGAATACGATTTGATGTCGATCCTATTTCATTCTAAAAATGAAAAGTTCGACACAAATGGGATTTTATTTAATTTATAACTACCCTTTCGATTAAAAAAAAAAAAACCTACTCTTTCGATAATAATTTTTTATAACATATTTATTTTACTTTTAAATAAATGGTCTCATGTCTTTCTGGGCTCAGCCCAAATAATTTGATCCAAGTTAACGACGAGACTGGGAAAGCGTCGTCATTCATTTACGTGTACTCAGAGCAACGCATCAACACGATTATAAATTGCCCTTGATCGTACCAGTAATACTAATACACTTTTAGAGAAAATTGTAGTTGGGACCCCATACTTTGAGAAAGATGGTACTTAGGTCTTTATTGAATTCTTTTGACTTGTACATTCTTATACATTCAATTTTAATGCACAAGGGTCACCGCTAGGAGAAATGCGTCTATTTTGTCTTCAAACCTCATGTGCCTTGCACATTATTCGTATTTTTCCTGGTTTCTTCTACTTCTTTTTCTTTATTTGGCGAGAAATAAAGATGATACAAATACTCTAAGAATAAAAGGAGCAAAAATAACTTGGGCTACCTCAATTTGGGACGGATTTATCACTCCTAAGCATGCTTTCATACTTTGGTTAGGTGTTTGGGACAAAATTGCAAACAAAAGACAGATTACAACATCTCCAAATGGACCGAAACTGCTCTCTTTGTGGACTAACGGAGGAAATAGCCCAACACCTTTTCTTCTCATGCCCGATTAGCAAATATGTTTGGGACCATATCTGAGATTGGTTGGCTATTAGACGTAGCATGTCTACTTTGTTGAGCTCTTTAAAATAGATGAAAAAGGACGCCCGAGGAAAGAGTTGGCAAAGTAAAGCAAAGTGTATAGCACTTGCAACTACCGTGTACTACATTTGGATGACAATGAATAGAAGTATTTTTGAAGGTATAAAGCCGCAAGTTGACTATATTGTAAGAAGGATTAAAATATACGTATACAAAGTTATGTTTACTTTGTATTCGTATGCTTTAATTCACTTTGAATCTTTAACAGTAAGCCTTTAGACTGTCGTTGGTACATCATTTTTTGTTTGACCTGGGTATGCCCGGTGTACATTTATTAGTTACTTGGCTTTTGATTGCCCAAGTATGACCGGTGTACTTGTAAATAAGTTTTGATCTATAAAATTTCACATTTATCGATAAAAAAAAAAGGCCACGTGCAACATTAAAACAATATTTTAAAATGCACGCACATGCTTGCATATTATTGATGCGTTTTCAAAGTGTTTTGCATATGGGGTATGTGTGATCATGCGATCAACTCATTTCATTGACCACATGTACATGCTTAAACAAAAAGTGCATGTACTTTTGTGTTAAAATTGCATCAAAGTTAGATTGGCAAAATCCAACCCATTTTTATAACTTAAATAAATAAAATTAAGCTCAATAACTATCAAATTGGCCAAAATCACCCAAGCTCGTGAATTATATACAACAATATATAGGGTTTTGACAATTAAAAAATAATAATAAAATTAGTAGAGTTGCAAACTATCTATACCGAGCCCCAGCTTGCTTCTTCTTCTGTCTTCTGCTAGTTTTATTAGCAAGTGATACTAGTTGTGCACAAACTTAAAATTTCGATGATTGTGATGAGAAAGAGGAGGTTGCCAATAATATCTCATCATCTACAAGAAGTAATATAAAATTTTGAATTGAAATAAGAGAGCACGAAGAGCGTGATTTTGTATTGAATGACACGAAAGATTACTTTGATGAAGAAGAGGAGATTGAATTGAAATCCAATAAACAAGTAGAACAAGATATACGATTTTTAAAGTTGATATTTTTATTTAATCTAATTGTAAGAATTGATAATCAAGTAATTGAAGTATTTTATGATTTTGGGTTTGGGTGTGTTTGTGCGAGTGCGTGCGTGTGTATATTATATTGAAATTTTGAAGAATAAATATAAAGTTCAAGTAATTAAGGTTTTTATAATTTTAAGCAATATTTTTATTTTTTAAAATTTGAGGAACATTATAGAGTTCAAAAATCCATCATTTTATTTATTATTTAAGAATATTTAAAATGATAATAAAATTTGAAAAAATGTATAATTACATATATGTTTCGCATAAGCATGCATATGCATGTAATGCTCTATTGATGTTCGACCAAAACGTATTATCACGCAATATGCATTTTAGAACATTTATGAAAAGCAAAATAAACTTATTTGATTCAACAAAAAAAGTAAGTTTAAGTGAGCTACGAGCTGATCAAATATGTTTACGAGTTTAGCCCATGTTTGGTATCGATTAAAATCTCTAAATCAAAGTCGTCAATTGATTTTAATCACATATTTTATAAATCATACAACTTTTCAATTACACATTCACTAATTTCTATCAAATTTACTAAAAAATTGATTTTAATCCCCACCAAGAAAGAATTAAAATTGTCGAAACATGTTTTACTAAAAAATTAGATGGTTTTTTTTTTCTTGAAAAACAAGCTAAAAAATTAAGCACAATGAAAAAAACACTTTTTGTTCTTTATTTGCAACTAGTGATGGCAACGGGGCGCGGCAGATTTCTTGCCCCGTTTAAATTTTTTTTTTTTAATTTCAAGTTCAATAAAATACGGGTAACATTCAAGTTGACAAAGTTAATATCCAAAATAAACGCTACAAATCTTAAACATAATGGTCGTTATTGGTACACAACATTAATTATTAGGATGAACAAGGTTTTTTTGTGTTTTTTCCTTTGATACTGTCACAAAAATTGTAACCCCACACACTTTAATTTGTGACAATATATCGATTTTCAAATTTGTTCAGTTGAACATATTATATCTTTTTATATTTGTTTTTATCAATATAATATCAATTTGACAAGGCTCAAGTTTGATAAAACTTGTATAATTAAGGATATTAGAAAATAGGTCATCCTTCTATTTGAAACAAGTTGAACCCTAACCTTTTATTTAAAAAAAAAATAAATATTCACGAGGCGGGGCATCCCCACCCCGCCCCGTGACGGGGCGGGTTTTTTTTGCTCTATTCGGGGCGGGGTAGGGTAAATTGCCATCACTATTTGCAACTTTGACTTTGAGATTTACCATCTCTCTCTTATATTATATAGAATTATACTTATTGTACATTAGTTGTTGAGAACATTTTTGTTATTCCCCTATGCATAGGATATTTGGCCCCCGTTCATCCCCCATTTTTGGGAAATGAAAATGGGTGGAACGGTGTTCTTTTTAAAAAATGAATGGTTGAAAAATAGTAGAGAGAAAAATATAATATAATTTAATAGTGGCCAAATGGGGGATTAGTCCTTGATTGAAAAGAATATATATTAAAATCAATATACAAAAGTTTGTCAACTCACATGATGTCAAACATGATGTATGTAGTATAATTGTATTAAAAGCCATCCTATTTTGTATTTAAAAATTATTAAACCCATGTTTCGTCGAGAATCGTTAAAATTCATTTTTATTCAAAATTCAATTTGAGCCCTTGTTTGAGATCCTTTTTTTTTTTTTTTTTTGTTGGGGGGAATGCTTTTTGAATAGTGTATTGATTAGAAATATGTGGTTAAAAAATAATGAAAATGTTTGAATTTACGTTTAATATTATTTTATTAAAAAATGTATGATTAAAATGATGCCAAGACACTATTTAAAAATGCACTTTTCCCAAATAATGAGGCTCAAACAAGGACTTAATCAAACATTTTCTTAATAAAATATTTCTGCACGTAAAGTCATAATTTCTTTTTTACTTTTTAATTACACATTATCCAAAAAAAATTCAATTTCTAGAAAATATATTTTCAAAAAATTATATCAAACAGGCTCTAAACAACATATAGAATAATTTAATAATTTGTCATATTGATTTGCTTAACACAAAAGGATTCTCAAGCAAAAACGTGCTTAATATAGTTATAAGCACATCTTATCTCAAAAATGTATACTGTACATTTTTTACTTATAAAATGCTTATATAACATGTGTATTTTTTATTTATAAGATGTTTACATAAGCCCACCCAAACATGTCATGAACCGATATAGAAAGTTTGGATATGATTATGCCATAAAAAATTGAGTAGGGACCAAAATTTGTATTGATTTGAATTTGAGGATGACAACTGTAATTTTTGCTGCGAAATCTTCCCCCACACAACACAAGGTCATGATTGTAAATTGATCGAATCATTCACTTTCGAAGTCTTCTTGTCCATTCTTTAAAATTCTGTTCTAAATCTACCCTTCACATTTCCAAAAATTCCACTCATTCCCCATGGCAGCTATCCCCCATCCAAACCCTAACCAGAACCCGAATTTCCTCTCACCGATGCTGCAGCCTTACCTCGAGCAGCAGCAACAATTTCCACCCGACCCGCCGGATGAAGAAACTACCAGTGAAACTGATAACGAAAGTCACATGTCTTTTACGAATAATTCAACTGTCTCAAATCCGAATTCGAATCAGGGTTTGATTGATCGGTCGACGGCGGCGCTCCTCCATGTGTCTTTCAATCAGGACTATGGCTGCTTTGCTGCCGGCATCGATCGCGGATTCCGTATATACAATTGCGATCCCTTTCGCGAGATCTTTCGACGGGATTTTGATGGTAATGGTGG
>NC_036247.1:15562334-15566093 GCF_002742605.1 Olea europaea var. sylvestris | reverse complement strand
ACACACACACACACACCCATATAAACAAGAAAGGAGTTTTTGTATATTTTAGGTGAAAGTCAAGGTTGTCTAGATTCTTATTCTTGCTTAGGAGTGAACCATCGAGTCATGTGTAGCTTCATGGTGCATTGCAATTAGTAAATCTTGAGCTAACTGCTGTTAGTTCATCCATCATTTTGTACATAGGCAAGGCTTGTGCCAAATCCTATCTATGGGTACACCGAAATGTGCATTGAAACAAACTGATATATTGTGACGTATCAATCAATTTTTTTTCAACCACATTTGATTTAGAGATCTTGTGATAGTAGTATTCAGGCTCGTAAGATCATATAATTTTTGATCTTCCTCTTGTAAGCTGGTCTATCCGGAGGGATCATGCCACTCTTTCGAAATCTGAGATTGTTAGGATTCAAACATGACTATCGCCTTTATCACAAAGCTCACTTCTAAAGCTTTTTATAATATCGGGGGGGCCCGGGGGTTGCTCAGTACTATCTGGATAGATTTTTTGTTTTTTTTTCTTTATTTATTTTTTTAAAACCGATGTTCTATTATCTAAAAAGTTTATAATTAGGTGAAATTATAAATAAATATAAATGAGTGGTGGATAAGATGGACATGCTGGGGCTCCAACAAAATGTGTGGATACAAAGTGGTTTGACCAAAAGTGTTTATAGTTTAAAAACTTGCTAAACAACGGCTAAGTATTTGTTCTTGTCGAATTAACGACTCAGATTCCAAGATCCTCTACTGCAACCGAGAGGTTGTGTTTTTGTAGTTGTTTTTTGTATTCATGCCTTCTTTAAAACTTAAAATCCGTTGTCTTTTTATATATTTTGATTAAATCCAGGAGCAACTAGTTGAAAAAGAAAAACCTTTTTGGTTTATGCCTTTTTCTTTCACAAGTATTTGGAATGTGTCTTTCCGCTTTAGTGATGAGCCTTACACAAAACCTTTTCTTGAAATGCATTCGTACATAATCAAGTTGTGCATTCATGATATAAAGATCTCACAGAAGCCCTTGGAAATATGATGCAGGTAAGGAGGGGTGCAGACAGAGCAGAAATATACAGCCTAGCATTTTCGCCTTCTGCCAATTGGCTTGCAGTTTCTAGTGATAAAGGCACTGTTCATGTTTTCAGTCTTAAGGTTAATGCAGAAAACCTTGGAAACGCTAGGTCAAGCAGTCCTCCAGATTCAAATTCTGCCGTGACTTCACCAGGCTCATCACTCTCTTTCATTAAAGGTGTAGCATATGTTTAAATCAACCTGAAAATAGTGCTCAGTTATCTATCACTTCATTTTAGCTTCAGGTGGAATGTTATTGCTCAATAAACGGATACTTCATAAATTATTTATAAATGGCATCAATCATCTCATAAAGTAGGACAAGAATACCAACTGAATCCCATTTATTTGATGTAAGAGTAAAATCGAAAAAGCCTTGTCATGGATGTAATTGAAACACTAGGTAAACCCATCATATACAGTGGGAGATATGTAATATAACTGCTCAGAAAGGGGGCGAGATAATTTCTTGAAAGTAAGTGCAATTAAGCTATAGTTATCCTTAAGTCTGCTCGTTTATGAACTATGTTTGTCAAAGATCAACTGATTGCGGAAAAGGAATTATGTCTTGCTCATGGACTTTGTCTGGAAACTCTTCTTTTACCCTTTTCCGTTTTGGTCATTACTATGGATAATGGATCCATTTTTATTTCTCATTATAGTGCCGGGGCCAGAGTTTAGAAACTGCTTTATAACTCTAGGTTGTCTAGATGTTCTTTCTGTGGGATGGGTAGGTGAAAGGTTTGCTTCTCTTTGTGGCTCTATGAACATGTGCATAGGTATAGAAGACATCCTGCCTTGTCTCACGGTGACTGTTCAATCAGTTTTTGTTTGGGCTTCAAGCTTTCATTCAAATTTTCGTTGTGGCAGGAGTACTCCCCAAGTATTTTAGCTCTGAATGGTCAGTGGCTCAGTTTCATTTAATTGAAGGTTCTCAATACATCGTTGCGTTTGGTCATCAAAAGAATACGGTGGTAATTCTTGGTTTGGATGGAAGGTCAGTTAACATCACCCTACCCATATCGTTCCCTTTCCACATCTTGCATGTTTGTATCAGCAAGTACCCGGAGACAAATCATTAATTTGTTAAGTGGAATTGCTTGCAGCTTTTATAGGTGCAAATTTGACCCAGCAACTGGAGGAGAGATGACTCAGCTGGAATATCATAATTTCCTTAAGCCTGATGAAGCTCTATAGCCGAGCTCTGGATAATGTAAACCGATACACGTTCATGTATGCACAGCATTTATGTTTTTCTGTAGTTATCCTTTTTCCTGCCTGTTTATTGGATCACCATTTTGTAAATATCCGAGTGTAAATTAACCCAACAGTCTCAAACTGGTCAATCCACAACAACAAATATATATATGTGTATGCATGTAAAATGTGTCTACTATTGCCTTCTTTGTTAGATGCATCTGTGTGGGATGGAAACATATGGAAAATCAAATTCCAAGTTCAGGTTTGATACTGTCAACCCACCCACGAACTTCGCTAGTTATTAGCGAAGTGGAAAGCGATACGCGAGCCTATGGACCATTTCCTTTATCCAGGTTGGCTACAGATTGTCAATGAAAGGGGCTCATGAATAAAGCGATACGTGATTTTTGTCAAATGTCGTTCCCTCAAAATGCCTTGCAGGTTCGTTCCTGGTTGAATAGAAGCTAGATAAAACGATATGCCATGAATGTTAATCAGTTAAAAGTTCAGAACCCGATTATCTGCCATTGCATTGGATGTTCACAATAGTTTGTTCCTTTGCTCCGAAAGAAAGAGTAAACAAATCTGTCAGGCTAACAAATTGTGAAGTTTGTCGTCTTGATGTTCAGCTTCGATCGTGCTTCTACCCAAATCCTTCTTAAATCCTCGTTCTTTCATCAATTCACGAACCTTCTCCATATCATTCCATCTTCCCATTTCTGCATACAAATTAGCCAACACAATATAATAAGCTGAATTCCCAGGCTCCAACTCCACGAGCTTATGCGCTGCAAGCTCACTTATTTCCAGGCTTCCATTTGCTCTACCACCAGCAAGAAGAGCTCCCCAAATACTCTTAGTAGGCTCAAACGGCATTCCTCTACTCATCCTTAGAGCTTCTTCTAAAAAACCCGCTCGTGCCAAAAGATCAACCATACAAGCATAATGCTTGACACTAGGTGAAAACCCGTATTTCCCAGTGATCAATAAAGAAAATACTTGTCGACCAACGTGGACTAAACCAGAATGCACGCATGCACAAAGCACCGCGATTAAAGTCACCTCATCAGGATTAAACCCTTCTTGTTCCATCCTTAGGAACCAACTCACTGCTTCTTTGCCATTCTTGGCTAAGGCTAGCCCTTTGATAACTGCATTCCATGTGAACAAATTCTTCTCTCCCATTTTATCGAAAACAAGCAGCCCCGACTCAATTCTCCCACACTTTCCATACATATCGATCAAAGAAGTCCCCAAGATCACGTCCAATTCCCATCCGCTCCTCTCTATAAACTCGTGAATCCAAACGCCCATCTCCAAACCTCCAAAACCTGCACAAGCGGCCAAAGCATTCACCATAGTGACCCGATTAGGCACCACTCGTTCACCTCTCATTCTTTCAAACATAATTAATGCGTCGTCGTGCTTTCCAGCTTCATTATACGCCTTGATCATAACAGTCCACGACACCACATCTTTCAGAAGCAT
>NC_036247.1:15537428-15556737 GCF_002742605.1 Olea europaea var. sylvestris | reverse complement strand
GAAATTTGAGTTGAAAATGTGTTTTAAAATGGTAATTTTTTAACAATATGTGGTTAAAAAATAAGAATTTTTTTTTTTTTTTTGCATTTAACATATTTTATGAAAGATTGTAAGGTTGAAAATGAGTTTAAAAAAGATATATTTTTGAATGGAGCCCAAACACAGGCTTAGACAACAATGAATGGTAAAAAATGATATTTGGAACAAAGTACAATCAAATTTGGATTATTCAACTGTTTTGGGAGTGTATGGTGATGTCAGGTTTTCGATCAAAACGACACTAATGGGGGCTGGTTCAACATTTCGAAAATCAATTATTTCTGAAAATAAGCACACAATTTTACCCAAACATTATGTTTGATAAAGAAAATTGTTGATTACAAATTGTAAGTCTTACTCATGCGTGAATAAAAATTGGATAAAAATTGTAAATATTATGAAATGTGTAAATCAATGATATTTTACTAGCTTATAAGTGAGAAAATGCTATGACAAAAAGGCAAGATTTGAACTCGCTTATAAGTAAACAAAATATCTTTAAATTATAGCCAAAAGTAGTTTTAGAAGAATATATGTTTGGCATCGACTTATAATTTGTTTATAATTGGTCAAATAACTATTTTATACATTTTGTGGGATATACAAGAATAAGAAAGAAGAATAAAAAGAGTCAAAACTTAAGCATGTATCTTATTGAGAATCAAGGATCCATATTTATAGGATATAAATCATATAATAAGTGCTAGAGGCATACTATAGTCATTCAAAAATAGTATTTAATTTACAACACTTTCCTTCAATCACTTATAACACAACACTTGCCTTGTTCAAACTTGGTTTAGCAAAATTTGGTTGGATAAAAATAGTACAATTAATTATAAAAGGAAATTTAGAGTAATCAAATGCTACTTCATGAAAATCTTGTTGGAAAATTCATTGAGACAACTTTGGCAAAGGAAAAATAGAACAACTACTCCCTCGCTTTCAATTAGTAAAAATATTTGTATTAAGTTATCCAGATCTTGTGCGTCAACGTCGCCAATGTAATCATTTTTCCAAAAAATTGTATAAAATTATTATGGTGTTCCATATTGTTGTCATGTTATAGCTTCAAAACATCACCACCTTCATACAAGATATTCATCAATCTTGATTGACTATAGCTAGCATGACAGTCTAAAAATTTGTTGCCCTGTTTAGGAGTTTCATATCCAAATTGTAACACATGAGAATAAAATCATAAGAGTTATTTTGAGGATAAAAGTCATGTAGTTTATAGACATTCATTAAATAAAAATATCCCTTGTCAAAACCTTAGAAAAATCTTATGGAAACAATTATAGAGAATGAAAAAGAATACATTATTATTTTGAATATGTTATAAAAATTGTTTCATTAAAAATCTTGTTAGAAAAACTCAACAAGACAAAATCTTTATCATGGAAAAATATTACAGTGCGTAATTACTTTACTCATGATAATGTCTTCTGAGATGTGTATATCATGTTTATCAACTACTCAAATATTGTGTAGATAATGACTTTGTGAGTATATATGCTACAACATAACCAAGTGTAAACAGATACACTAGTTTGATGAGTTTTATGTGTTTCATTTAATTCACTGCATCATAACTAAGTAGTCTTGAATCATGAACTATTAGTAAGATATACTGCACTTAAGAATTGTCCACCTCATCGCCTCAAAAAGTAGATGACCAATAAATTATTAATTGCTATCAAATTGGAGTAAAAAAAATTTCCTTTTTCACTTCAAGAAACAAATAATCATTGTATATCAAATGGACACGTCATCTTTTTCATATGAAAGATCTTTAGGTATTCCTGTATTATATAAGTTGATTAATAAATAAACTTTCGATCGGCTAAATGTTCGACATGTAGGTCTAAACAAATTTTTTTTCAAGATATTTTATCATGTATTCCTTCAGCTTTCAATTTCCTTATGAAACTCTTTAGGAGTTCCAATAATATTTAAATTATTGACAGTTATAATGACAAATTCAAATATTTATAAATATATGGATATAAAGTCATAACCTATTTTTAACATATATTCACTGAAAATGATCATACCACATAATTTTGTATTGCAAAATATATGTGTACTTTGACCGAATAAGTGTCTCAAAAACTTGAATTGTATGGTTGGTAGTATCCTTCAAGGATGTGTATTATATGATAATGTTAGTCATATCAAATGGATTGATTATAATCACATCCATATCAAGTTTCGTGTATTTCAAGATAATAAGTTATCAACTTAGGATTGCGTCCACAACAATAAAAAAAATATCTATTTGTATCACTATTTGCAAAAATTATTATGTTAAAAGTCGTACATTTTGGGACTTCAATTTCTCATTTACTTTTCACATAAATACTATTGATTTATACCTTTAAGTGTTTGTATTGCAAGTCAAAAAGTTGTAAGTTTCTCAAGTACGTTCATTTGTCGGATTGTATCCTTTTATGAGGCCATTCATTTATGCAATAATATTTTTCAAACGATTTTCTTAAGTACCCTCATAGTCATTTAAAATATGAAGTCCTATAACGTGTACAAAAGTGTTGGTGACAACTTTTTATTTTCAATTTCATTTATTTCTTGTAACTATATGATATATATTTTCGTTCTGGATATCTGAACATCTTTTGGGATTTTATGACTAGTTATATTATATGTTCTCCAAAAGTATATGTATAATCAATGAGATCATAATTACTTTTGCTCCATTTTTCATTTGGAGGTTTTTATGTTGAAATTGAATGATATCACGCTTCTGACGTATGGTAGATTCATCAAATAAAATGTTAACGATTAGTTATTTTCAGAACGTTAATATGATTTAGAACATTTACTGTCGAGATTTAGTTAGTATCTTTTAAGTCAATAAATGTATCTTGCAATTAAGTTGTCTTTCGAACTTTTGGTTCGTATGATCATTTTGCGAGGATATTGATAGCATAATTAAATTGGTACCAAGATATAAGTTGCATAATTAGTACCAAAATTCAACTTAAGTATCTTATAAAACAGAAGACTTGAGTTTGAATATTAAGAAACGCAATAGAAAGTTATGAGGGATGAAATGGGCTGAAACTCTCCTAGAGCGATAGTATGTATAATATAATAGTTTGAATACAATGTCTGGATCGTTTCATAACCAACAAGCATGTTTTTTTAAATTCATGTTAATGTAAAATTATGCTAAAAAGAGTAATAAGGGTGCCACGTAATAAATGAGACCGCCAGTTAAACAGATGCAATAGTCTACCAGCAAATGATTATTTTTTCAATTAAATAATAGATAAGAAATATAATAGTCATAAAATTTAAATTTAAGCTTCATTGGGAGCATTAATGTAGTTTGTATATTATTAAGCCCCTGTTTGATTCCCATTAAATTACATTCTATTTCTTTCTCCTATTTTCAACCACACAATCTTTCATAAAATAATATTACACGTAAATCGAAAATTTTTCCTTCTTTTTCAACCATTCATTTTTTCAACAAAAAACTATTCCCCCCATTTTCATTACCAAAAATGGGGGCCAAATGGGGGGTAAGTCTAAAGTTATTTTTTCTTCGAGAGCAACAACATAATATTCATACCCAAACTTTTGCTTAATTAACAAATAATATTCTTCTAGATCATTGGTCAATACTTTATCAAAATTGATAATACAATATTCTTTAGGAGTATTGATACGAACTAGTAAATTTCATTCAAGCAAACATAGTCTAACATCAATTGATGTATTTAGAACGATATAACCAAATCGAATTACGTAAACCACTTTGTTATGTAATTTAAAGTGAAGAGAATCCTCGTATTTTCTTTCATAAGAAAAGAAGAGTTTTTTATTTTGTTTTTTATAAATAATTTTGATTGACTCAAACTTGGGTCTGGGCGTCGTGAGCCGTTCGAGTATTTAAATATCTGGAACCATCCATTATAATTGAGATATTTCGTAAATGAAACCATTCGGGTACTTGTAATTATTGGAACTAAATCTAGACCCAAACCATCAGTTTCGGTCCAATTTTACCCATATTTTTTTTATTTACATTAACATATATTTTCATCTAAGCCATTTCAATACATTTATTTAACACGCTACTACTTGATAGATTTGTGCAAGGAAGAAAATTCAGCTAAAAAATCCTTATGAAGCAAAATAGTACAGAACCAAAATTATAAAAAGAGGAGAAAATTAAAACATCAAAAAATAAGTTGCAATATGAGAAGAAAATGTTTTTTCTTAATAAATTTTATTCAATCCATAAATGAGACGTGCTGGAGTGTATAATTTTTAATTGTGGATAATGCTTAAATTTTTTTCTTAAAATGAATCGACATAAAAAATACTAATTAGAAACATAATTACAGTGCTGTAAAAAGCTCGCTTAGGCGGCGCCTAGGCATTGCCTAAGCTCGAAGCTTGGGCAAAATGCCTTGCTTCGGCTTAGACGCTTTTTTTTTCCAATTATTAAAAAGTCGATTTTTTCCTTCATTTCTTTTGTTTTCGTAGACGAACTTTATTAGTATTTTCTTAAAAGACTTTTAGCTTATTATTATTTAAAAAAAAAAACTTTCATTTGACTTTAATTTTAAGTTTTTAAAGATTTCAATTTTAAGTTTTTAAAGATTTTATACGTACCAAATTTAAAAATAACTTTATCTAAATAAAATAATTAAATAAAATTTAAGTTTTGTTGTTATCTATATTATGTATTATGATCTTTAGACTTATTTTATTAGAAACTCCAAAAGTATGTATTAAGTTCCAATAAATCTATTAAGTAGGATTTATCTAGTTGAAAATTGATATTATGAAAAATATTCTAATTTTTTCATTTCTAAAACTTGAAAAATTGTATAATTGACTAATGGTAGGAGTTATTAAGTAAATATTGTATTTCATAATTTTAGATGTTTAATATGTATTATTTTAATTATTAAATAATTTTTAAAATGATTAAAAATTTAAAATAATGTTATAAATAAGGAAACGCTCTTTTACGCCTAAACATCACTCAGGCTCGCTTAAGTTCGTAAAGCTTGAAATTTTGACTCTACATTTAGTCATGCTTTACGTTTTTTAGAACACAACATAATTATATAATATAAAGCAATTGTAGTCCACATATTGTCATTGAACTCGCTTTTTTTGAATAAAAAGAAAAAAAAATTAAAAGAGAACTACAAACTCAAAATAACCAAAAAGATACACAACAGTCCAAGTTATGAATATATCAAGTATAATTGCCAAACATTATAATTTTTTTTTTAAATCACTTGAATTTGTAAACAATGAAAAAAAAGCAAAATCCTTGAATTGTAAAGAATGAACATTTTAATTCATCAACTTACATTACAAACTAACTTGAACTTTTAATTCATAGAAAGTTCAAATTACAAATATTAAAATGCACTAATATTTGAATTGCAACAATTTGATAAGAGACGAAAGGGAAAAAAAGTAGACGTTTGGCTTGATTTTTTTAGGGTTAAAGTTTATAGTTTTGAACAAATTACTAACCAAATTAATGAATCTATAAATTATAAATAAAAAACTTATATAAAATATTGATTTTATCATAATACCATAGTTTTGGTTCGTGGACCAAGAACTGACTCAAACTTAGCCAGTTTTCAATTTCGATTCCTAATTTATTTATTTTTGAAATCAGTTCGAAACCTTCGATTTCGATAAAAATGCCCAAGTCTACTAGAACTTGTCTTTCTTTGAATGGAAAGAAAAATTATTGTTTGTATCTCAACTTGCTAGAAATTGTGCTCATAACACATAATAAAATAAAATAAAAAATAATAAGAAAGAGAATAAAGAAAAGATCAATATCTAATATTTATAACATAATATTATCAGGACTACAGGCATATAATATTCATTCCCAAACAGTATTTAATTTATAATAAATAGATATAGACACTTATATTTTTTTGGAAAGCAATAAATACAACCAAATTTCACGTTATCTTACCTAAACACTTCACCTCGAGAAGGATAATAAAGCTTTTCTCTATCTATCTATGTTGTTCGAATATGCTTGTATGAATGAAACATTTAACAAATTAGACCCCGTTGGGTATACATTAATGTAAAAATAAAAATAAAAAATAACTATTACGAGCCCCACAAAAAAAATAGAAAGTCAAAATAATGACTTGATGTGATGGATAATGATCATATTTTTTATTTTAATAAGCTAATAATAGGAAACAAACGAGTGCTAAAATTTAGCTGTTAAGGTGACTTAAGTTTAAAGTTTGTGGCCATTAGTAAAATTAAGGGCGTCTACCTGTCTCAGAATCCATATCCTGAAAATTGCTCAGTGCCTCAAACTTCGTCAATCCCTCAAGGGCTTCAACCCTAAATACTCCTATTTTAATTTTTTCTTCGATCAAAATCTCGTTAGAAATTTGAGTTCAATCCTCAAAATAGGTGGTGGTTCTTCTCGCTGGGCCGCCTACTGATCATCTTGCCGGCAGATCTTCCGTCTCAGTTTCTTGCTTGTGATTTTACTGGGACGACTTATTCGTAGTTTTTTAGTGGATTAAGAACTGTATGGGAGTGCTGAAGAATCTGCCTAGAGAAAGGAAGTTTTGAGTCCAGGTAATACTTGCAAGTTCTGATAATTTTTATGCTTCAACCTGCAAATGTAAATTGAATGCTGATTGTAAATGCAATTGGGCCTTTTTTTTATATAGAAAAAGGCAGGAACGTGAACAATTGGCACATGCAAAATTGTGACTTCTTAATCCAAAATGAGGACTAATTAATTGGAGAACGCATTGGCTGTACTCCTCTGCCTAAATATTTTGGAAATTTATATGTGGGTTTATTTTATTATGTGTAAAATGCTGGAATTCTTATTCTTCATTGTTATTAAAGGGAACATTAAACTTTTCTTTATCTGCTCGGTTTCATTAACAATTTTAAGGTTCTTGCTCTGGATTAAGGGTTGTGTAATTGTTGGAGCAATACAGTTAATAACTACTTAGAGAGAATATGTTATGATTATTATCGACTTCTTAGTTATTTAATTTGGGACTCTGCCTATTGGAATTAATTATTGAGAATTATACTAGTACTTATAATTTAGTAGTACTTTGATTATTAGTAGTGTTTGATTGTGATCATGAGCGGGAGTTATTATTTGCAGCTTGTTCTCAGCCTTGGTTCAGTTTTAATTGATTAAGATGTTTGAGTTCAGAATTTATCTTTCGTTCATTTTATTTTGCTTTTAGAATCTAGAATGTCGCACAATCAACCTCCTATAAAGAAGGAAAAAAAACTTCTATTCATCATTCTTTAGAAGACAGATGGGGCCAATGACGATACACCTTCTGGGTCTAACAAGAGAGTCCAAATTTCTAGTGCGCTACCACGTTCAATATCTCTTGATAAGCATATATGACTTGCTGAGCAATAGATTTAGATTTTCTGATAGATGAACTTTATGCTAATAAAACTTGTTAGGCTCAACTTAAGTTTATAATTTCATATTTGACCTTTTGTGTGATATATAAAATTTTAATCTTGTATTGATTTTTTAAAAATTTTTAGCCCCCCTAATAGTGTTCTAGGTCCGCCCTTGGATACAGTAAAAGTGGATGACAAATTTTCGAAAGGCACCATTCTAAAGATAGATTATGTAGCTTTATTAATTGATTAACTTGTACATGAATTGTTAAAAAAAATTGTATTTATGAATTTGTGAGGATAGTTGTTTCATGCGAAATGTAAATTTTTGATCAAGTAAATAACATGACAAAAGGGGTTTATAGTGTTGATAAATCAATCGGGTTACTTGATGTTGAGTTGTTAAAACGCTTGTATATGCAAATTTTGCACAATCAAGTTTTGTGATATTTAGAGTGTGATCATGTACAATAGAAGTGATATTTTATTAATGTCATATGCCATCATGGGTTGTTCGATAATTTGAAACAGTTAAACAAGGTCAAGACTAAGATATCTTGAATATAGACTTGTCTCACCCCTGAGGGTAAGTGATATGGTCTTGAGGAAAGCACCATCACCTTTGAACTCATCGAGGAGACAAACCTCTTGATAGAATCAATTAATAGACACAAATAAGCCCATATTTGATCCCCATTATCTAAAAACTTATTTTTTTTCCCAAACTCATTTTCAACCACATATTTTCACAATAAATTTATTTTAATTGTAAACCAAAAACTCTTTTATACTTTTTAACTACACATTCTCCAAAAATTTACTATTACAAGAATCGTTTTCAACAAAATTGGGGCTCAAACATTATTAAATCAACACGTTCATGAACGGTTGAAGATAAACAATACACTTGAGAAGTTGAGGAAATTGATACACTTCCTTAGAGTATCTAACATTCTTAGGTCCACAAAAAATGAAAATGGTTATTCTTTGTTATTGTTGGAGTTATTGTTGCATTAACAAAATATTTGCATATTTGGATACATTCCATCCGTAATTCAGGTACTCGACTCCACTGAGAAATGAATCAAGTTTAATTTTATTTAACTAATTTTCAAATGTAAATTAACCAATTCTCTACAAGATTCAAGTAATTATCTGAATTTAGTTTCCATCGTGATAGATCATCGCCTGGGACTCTGAAAATTCTGTACTCACCAGACTGAAAGAAGAAGGCAAACAAATTTTCGATTGGAATTTGACCAGAATAATAGAGCATGAGGATAGTGGGATTGACTGGAGGCATTAGTTCAGGAAAGAGCACGGTCTCCAATCTTTTTAAAGCCCACGGTATTCCCGTTGTTGATGCTGACATCGTTGCTCGAGTAGGATTTTAGTATTTTCACTTAATTTATTTCCACTTTATGCAATTCCGAAACCCTTATTTATGCCTTTTTTTTTTGTCAACTGAGTAAATGATAGAATGTATTGAAGAAAGGCGCGGGGGGATGGAGAAAAGTAGTGGCTGCATTTGGGGATGATATTTTACTGGCTAATGGAGAAGTGGATCGCCCAAGGCTTGGGCAAATTGTCTTCTCTGATCCTGATAAGCGCCAGCTTCTTAATAGGTACACTGTTTGTGCACTGTTAACAATGCAGGTAGACTTTGACTTATAAATGTAGTGTCCTTTATTGTTTTATCGGTTGAATGCTGGGTAAGAATTTGGTAATGACTGCCTTTTTAGTGAAATTTTGTCTAGAAATAGTTGGTATGATAATTGCTAGTAGGTGATCTTTGATCTCTATACTGTGTAGTTTAAAATATACAGCTTCAGGTAAGTTGTTCAGGTGATTAGGGTAGCCCAAAAAGTCTGTCTGCCATTTGAACTTACTTTTCTGGTATTCTGAAACTGTTTGCTGTTTATGTAAAGATATATTTTTGACCAATTCATATGAAATATGTTGATCTGGGGCAGCGTTGAACTCCAATCAACAACAGAATGGTTCTGGTGAACTGTAACCATACTAGAAATCAATGTATAAATTTTAACATGTACATGTATAGGTGTACGTGTAAGTTATTGATTGGTCAGTAATGTCTTCTGATATTGGCTTTCCAAAGGAAATTGTTGTTGGAATTAGTCAATTTGATGACTGGGTTGAGTAAATATGGATGGGTTGTTCTGGTAGGTAACCTAACATGCCTTATTGCACACACATAGATTTTGAAATTTTTGACGTTCTTCTTTATGTTGAGATAGATTTGACACACATGTAGATGTATTTTGCATGATATTTGCTTAAATTCCATCTCCACGCTGGCGGAGTATTATTCTAGTGATCTGGGTAGCAAACTAAGTCTACTGCAATATGAGTCCATTTTCCTGGCATTCTAAAAGACTAACTGATATGTTGTTTTTATTACGTTACATGTCTGTTTGATTCATGAAAATTATGCTGACGTGTTTAGATAACATTATTTCTGACTTTTTGGAGTTTTCATTAGTCTTGACAAATTTTAACAAGAAAATCATGACACCGAGGATGTGTTTGATTGGCTTTATTTTCAATTGAAAATGTTCTTTTTTCCACTCAAGTTCTTATTTTTGAGGTGTTTGATTGACATTTTTTTCATGGAAAATATTTTCAAAAAGTTGGTCATGTGTCTATGTTTTCCTTAAAATCAAGGAAAACATTTTCTTTAGTGAGAGATAGGTTTTTATTTTCTAGGTGATTCTCTCTCTATCTCTCTTATAGCCACTAACAAAAGATGGAAACGTACAATATTTTCTAGGTCGAAAATTAAGTCAATCAAACACAATTAATGGACATTTTCATGTAAATAGGTTCTAGGCAATTTTCATGCACATTTAATTAATTGCAAGTTTCATACCTGCAAGCAAACACACCCTTAGATTCCATTAAGTGGACCTTTTTCTTTGGATAAAGTAAACATTCATATCTTCTCTTATGAATCACGTACTGGTTCTGGTGACTGTCAACTTTTCATGATCTATTATTTTGATAACATTATTAATTTTTTGGTTTATAAACTCATTAATTTCTAAGATTTTGATCGAGCAATCTCAGATTCATTTTATTGGAACTTCTGATTCTTCGAATTAGAAACTCAGCTAATTATTAGCCATTATCTGTCCACCACACTTCGTGTGGTTATAAGATAGCCAATAAGCTCCACCTAAACATGCTTGATGAGGGAAAATTTTTCTCCTGTATTTTAAGGGTAAAATTATTCATCTAAAACTTGTTAGACCAGTAATATCCAACAAACTATGTAGCAAACTGAGTTTTGAGGTCTTAGTGCAATTTTCAGATACCTTAGTCTTAGTGCAATTTTCAGATACCTTTAGTGCATGTTAAAGAAATGGCTGCAAGATTGCTAAAATTGAAGTTGTGAAAGAATAATGTTTAATCCCGAGTCGATAGTAAGACTCTAGTTATTGAATATGTTACACACTTGAATTTCGATATGAAGGGTGTTCTCTTCTGGAAATCCTAGCTATTCCCAACATGCATAGGAAAATATCAATGCCATTATGTCTGCTTGATATTCATCCACAGGTCGAATCGCATATGACATTACTGGAATAATTTGTCATTTTTGTACAGGTTGCTTACACCTTATATTTCATCTGGAATTTTCCTCGAAGTGTTGAAGCTATGGATGAAGGGTTGTAAAATTATCGTTCTTGACGTGCCTCTACTGTTTGAAGCCAAGATGGACAAGTGGACGAAGCCCATTATTGTAGTTTGGGTTGATTCTCAGACTCAACTTCAGCGACTTACAACTAGAGATGGGACAACGGAGGAAGAGGCGAAAAACAGGATCAATGCTCAGATGTCTCTGGATCTAAAGAGAACCAAGGCAGATATTGTGATTGATAACTCAGGATCACTGGAGGATTTGAACGATCGCTTCAGTGAGGTACTCATACAGGTCAAAAAGCCTTTGACATGGCGTGAATTTGGGGTTTCTAGGGACGGAGTTCTCTTAGGTTTTGTTTCTATTCTGTTCGGCATCTTCATATGCAGGAAAATCTTGTAATTGTATAGTAATGATGATGATGACGATGATGATTGTAGATGAATTTAAACTGTGCTAAATTCTCAAATGTATTAATAATTTACTTTATTGATATTGTAACTGATATTGTAATTTTTTTTTTTTAATTTTAGTCGAGGTGAAAAAAATGCAATACATTATACATACCCTTTGGGCCTTTTCTAAAGGTTGAACCCCCAACCTTGAGGATCTCCACCGCCTCGTCCCGTCCCTAGAGTTTTGTGAGAGAGGTAAATTGCGGGATGTGTCCCAACAGGTCAAGGAATAAGAGCTGTCTGTACACTGCACCTACAAGGAGTCCAATTCCATATTTTAGGAATCGAACCCCCATACTACGGCTGACAGCAAGGCGTGAGAGAACCTCATTCCTGTCCTTTGTATACATACTCTTTCCTAACTACATCAAGAGGAGGTTTTTAAGACTTGGCTCCACGTTCTTTGTCAATGTGATAGATATCAACTTGTCCATTTCTAAACAAATATTTAAAAAATTAAACATTATAATTATGGCAAAAATTATATTTAAATATCTAAAAGTAAACCCTTAATCCCCAATTTTTTAAACCAAGCTATTAATCTTTGAAAATGTCAATTGTTTTGGTAGGTTTTGAAAGGTTCAAGCATTGAGGATTTCAACTTCTTTACAGCAAAATAGAATAAGACCACAGCCTGCAGCCAGTTAATTTAAAGATTATAATATTGTACATAATCCTTGCAGATTATTATAATAATCGAGTCAAAAATTAGGACAACTATACTGTTGAAGGTTGTTTCCATATCTAAAATGAACAAGTTGCATTTTTTCTCCCTCTTTTTAGTTTAATAAACTTTGGAAAACAAAGAAAATTTCTCGTAATTGTATAATTCAATCTCATCCCATTTATGTCCAAAAAATGATCCATTATTTGCGTACTCCAAAAAGTTTTGGATCTTTCGAAAATGAATTTATCAACTCAAAATGCATTTTGACACTTCAATTTTGAAAAATGAAAAATAAAAAAATTGTAGTATTGAAAAGTTTTCTAAAGTGATTTTATTCATATAACTGCTAGTTGTCATGTTTAACCTAACATTAAAATACTCAACTAATTTCGTTATATACTTTTTAATACTAGATTTTCGACCTCCAAGTCATCTCGATCGATGCTACACTAGAAAAATCTTTCGATCGTCGTCAAGTGAAAATTTAATCCCAAATTTAATTGAGATTACATGATTATAAGGAATAAACAATTGGAGTGGCAATTTAGAAAATTCATAGAATATCAGTACTAATTGCATAATCCCTTGCCAACCCGCTATATTTACTGCCGATTCTCGCCAGAAGAGAGACCATTGACAAACAACAATGCGTATCTCTCTCTTTCGATGCTTCATATTCTCCGCGGTGCTGGTGGCGGCTCTGCTCATCTCTGCCGCTAACGCCGGAGGCGACGAGTTCAGCTGGATGCCAGTAAAATCACAGTGCAATGGATCCATAGCAGATTGCATCGACGCCGAAGGTGAATTGGAAATGGATTCCGAAAGCAATCGGCGCATTCTAGCAACCACCAAGTACATTAGCTATGGCGCGCTGAAAGCCAATAATGTACCATGCTCGAGGAGAGGTGCGTCGTACTACAACTGCCGTCCTGGTGCCCAAGCTAACCCCTACACCCGTGGTTGCTCCGCTATCACGCGGTGCCGGAGTTAGTTTTCCGTCAATTTTAATATATGCATCTGTATGTATAACTGTGTGACTCAGTTTATAATAATTGGCGTTTTGTGTTTAAATATCTGATTTATATACACAAGTTTATTGAAAGTTCGAAATATTATTTCATGGTTTGTGCCTTGCGGTCTATTAATTATAATTTTTATTTAATTTGATCATTTGATTAGTTAGTATTCAAATTTATTAAGGAATATCACATAGCTATTTCAACCTATTATTTTTCTTTACGAAAAAGATTAGACATTGCATTAGTTCATGCATCATGACAAGAATTCTCTCTCTCTAAAAAAAAAAAGGTGTATATGAAAGAAAGAATATATATTCTTTCTGTCGAGTTTATTTCGTTCCTATTCTCCATTCTCAGAAAAATGGGAACATTACCAAAGTAAAAGATTACTTTGTACTTGATAGTTATTTACTTGATCAGTGTATAACAACATACTCTGGATCTATATTTTACTACTCCCAAAAAATAATTTATTATTTTTCTCTATCTTTTATTTTAACTAGCTGTTCTTTATATTATTTTATGATTTTTCTACAATGAAAGTTGAAATACTTTGAATACATTTAATTATAAAGAGTGTGTTTGACTCTTTAAATTTAGATAGTGACACTCAATCTCTAAATTAAAATGTTAATCTAGGCATTGTTTGAGCCCCATTTTTATCAAAATACATTTTTTTTCTTTTTTTTTTTCAATCACATTCTTCAATGAAATAATATTATATGTAAATCGAAATTTTTTCTTATTTTTCAACCATACGTTCTACAAAAAAATACTATTTCAAAATATGTTTTTAACCAAAAATAGAGCTTAAACAAGAACTTAAAGAGTATCATGAAGTATAATTTTAAGAGTTGATTTTTTAAAATTGAGAGCATTTCATATTTAAAGATCCTCTTAAGGCTGTAAAATATATATTTGTTGATATATTGGAAATTTTCCCCTTATTTCAATCATTTGTAGTTTTCTAGAAATAATTAAAACAAACAAAAAAGAATTCATATTGCAACTAATCAAAAGTAGAAAGGTAGGTTGGCTTATTGGAGGGGGTGGGCCAACAAAAAAACTACGAGCCCAACTAACTTTATACATCTAAATCGACTCAAAATTTTATTATTTTGAGTTTCCATCGGTTCGTGATTCAAAAAATGTACGAGTATAATTATATATTGGGAAAAGGATACGAAGAATGTGAATACCGATAGTGCATGAGTATCGTCAACTTATGTAAAGTTAAATTCTGTGTTTAATTGTTATTATTTAGTGAGTCATATTATTCGTATAAACTAGGTTGACAAACTTGGTTTACAAATTATGTGTTGACAATATCTAGGCCAATCATTTCAAACACAATTTTTGAAATCTATGGCCTAGATCTTGCTAACACTTAGTTTGTAAACAATGTTTGTATAACTAAATTAATTCTTATTAGTTTGGAGACAAATTGAATAGTTGATATAGTCCATTGAACTGGCAAAAGAAGAAACTATTAATATGTTTTATACTTGAAAGATAGTTGTTAGGGATGGAAAAAGTCAGATTGGCTCAGAGAAACTACATATAAAAGTAAGCAGGTTGAAAGGCAAGTTGAGTTTTATATATTACAAAAACTTTTCAGAGAGCTTTGAGACTCAATAATAGGTCACTATCTAAATGACAGTCTAAACAGGAAATGGAAAATAGACTCAATCAATCATTAAATCAATGTATGCCCATTGTTGGAAGGAACGAGCAAGAGTTTGATTAAGAATTTGTCTTCTTTCATGGCTTATTTTTTGGACCTTTGTACAAAAAGAGTGAATTAAATTGACTAATTACTCATTCATGTCCTAAAATAAACATAGTAAACCATCCATCCCTCCCTCTCCACACCAACTCTAGACGTTCACCCTCAACCAAACCCCCTCGTCAACACAAAACATTAGTCAAACCACCCTTTGAAAAATCGAGATTTGACCCGTATACTAAAATCTATTAACTAGTTATTCGTCCATGTCCTTGAATTGACATAGTAGACCATCTCTCATCTCTCTATAATAACTCTAGATGTGCATCCACCACTCTGTATAAACCTTGTCATCACAACAAATGATTAGCCGAACATCACTTCGAAAAATTGAGTTTTACAACAGCTAAAACCATGTTTTTAACACCAAAAAATCGTGTAGTGAGAAATAAATTTTTTTAAACATATTTGCTGGAGTACTTTTACTTTATTGATATCAACTTTTACCAAAACCAGAAGCAACAACTTAGTTTGTTGAAAGGATAGAACTCTTCAATGAGGCAAGTGATGATGTGTTCCAGCTCATATATTCTGCATCCTTTTCATTTCATAAGACAATGCAATCAAGTAAATTATACCATGTCCAAGTCCAGCTGATCTCACTTTAGTACCAAATCAATGACAAAAGAAATATAAAATATAAATTTATTCAAAAGAGAAGATTCCATAGGCCAGCTGTAATAAGGACAAATATAGTTGAGTGAATAATGGGATATACAAATCTGACAAATTATTAATAGTGTACTGTTGTCAAGCAAGGGTAAACATGTTGCCATGTTGGAAATGGATATCCTTCAAGAAATTAAATTTAACTTCCTACAAGGGCAGAAACCTTATTTGTTACAAAATAATGATAAGTTGGCCACCCATTGTTGATAAAATGCAGCTCCCATATATTGATTTAGCATATGATATCTACAAGATAGTTATTAAATCCCTCTAGGTCCAAGAATCAAGATGCTCGATCCTTTTTAAGTTTAATAACAATGATCACAGATCACAAAATGCGGGTCCATTAGGTTTGTACTGACTTACCATGTACTGAAGTACGTTTTCTACCTACAAATTGTGAGAATTCAACAGCACAATCAGCAACCCAGAAGAGAAAGTCATTGCTTGTTCTATAATTGGTCATCAATCCTGCTACACGACCAGATTCAGTGACATAATTTTTTTTCTAGACTACACTTGGCAGATTTTAATTGGAAGTTGGAAAAACAAAACACAAAAACACTCAATCATGAGCTGCCACATCACCTTTTTTTCTTCCCTGTTTGAGTAGCAATTTATCTGATTGTCTTTTATACTGTATCATTGTCTATAGAGGTGTAAAATGAGATGTGCATGTTATGACATATGCAACTTTTATGAGCCGATTCTTAAATTGGTGCTTGTAGCCCATGTGGGCCAATTTTTCTGGAAAGAAATAAATATGCCTATTTCCTGGTTTGAGACCCTTTAGGGGGATAGGAGATTTTCTATACTTTTTCAAGAAAAGTGTTGGCTTCGTATTACACCGAATGGATTACCCTTCTGAGTCATGTCATGACCATGCATTCTGTTTTCATATTGGTTCATCATACAATCATGTTTGGGAGTTGTATATGCTCGACTTTCATTAAAGAACACATAAAGCCTTCATTTGAAGAAGATAACATAATGGAAATACAAAGTTTATTTTTCTCTTGGGTTTGCAATATATTTAAGAACGCCAACATCAACTTGCTATTAAGAGTGCACCCTTAGGGCCTGCGTGAGAATTTTGAGATATATGGGTGTTTTTTGAAGTGAAAATTACATACACCACATAACTGTTATTTTATTAATTTTCGAAGAATACTTGGTAACATTTTTTCCCCTAAATACTATAAAATTATAGTAAAAACAAAAGCATAAAAATCCATCTAAATTGTACTAGGCGATAATTATGGTAGCTAATATTACTCCCTCCAAACACGTCCTATATCACCATTAACAAAAACATAATCCCTAAAATGGTGCCTTTTCACGTTGCAAAGCAAATCTTCTCCAACCAAACTCTCAAAAAATCCCAAAACCTTATCGGAGGCTGACCG
This sequence comes from Olea europaea var. sylvestris, assembly GCF_002742605.1. NCBI lineage: Eukaryota > Viridiplantae > Streptophyta > Magnoliopsida > Lamiales > Oleaceae > Olea > Olea europaea. Next base: position 15,539,601 of record NC_036247.1, on the reverse strand, counting down.
TAAAACAATTTCATAACATTATTCCAGAAATCATTCGCATGCAAACTGTAATTACCCGATGTAATGAGAAGTGGGCTTCAAGATTCACATGGATTATGACAACACACAGAAGCAATTTCAATTTGTGCTCCAATAAAAGGAACCACAACAGAGTACAAACCACCAATATTCATGCTGGTACAAGCCTTCCTCCATCTCTAACCTTGTACATCGTAGCCTGATGCGGGATAGGAGGTTGAAAGGTGTAGTGGTTGAATAGATATTGCAGAATGAAGTTAGATAATGACAGGATATTGGTGTGGGTTATTTTTGCATGTCAGTTTTTGATTAGTTTCTAAAGTCGATGCTTTATGTTCAGTGTTTTGGTATGCTAACTAGTATGCAATTTTATTATTATTATTATTTTTTTGGAGACACTGCAATGAATATGTAATCATGTCGCTGAGTGAAGCTAACTTTTGTAAATTCTGGTGTTTTTTTTTTGGGAAATTCAGGATGAGCAATGATGCAATCACATTTTTAATATATGGCAGAATGAAGTATTAGTTATTGACAGGGTACTGGTATGACTAATATTTGTATGGAAGCTTTAGATTAATCTTTTAATGCTCTTTATGTTCAATACTTTTATGTCCAGTCTTTGGTATGTGAACTCTTTTGCAATTACACCTTGTTAGCAAATAGGACAATGATGCTGCAGAGTGACACTATCTTAGTCGAATCTAATATTCTAGATTGACAGTTCCGAACATGCAATGTTGCAATGTATTATATATTACCAATGTTCTAAGGCGTTATCACTTTCAGCCTTAATATCAGAAGCAACATCACCAATTGTAATCTCGAGTGACATATTACAAGTTGATTATTTAATTGTGGATCAGTGTTCATTTCACGAGGTGGACTTTGAATTTTTGAATGTAATAATTGATTATTGTTCTATGAAGCTAGTGGTAAAATCTCCACGATCGGCTCATTCTTAATCTCTAGACAAACAAGAAAGCTATTTAGTTGGGCATCTCTATCTTTCAAATTCAAGTAAAAGAAAACATTACAATCATGTGATATTTCGATGGGTGAGCTTCCAACTTCAGTTTTATACTTCATACGTATTGTGTTGTGACAGAATCCCCAAGAGGAACCAATACCCGTGTCATCTAATTGTCAACGTATATATCATTTTCATCCCACCATCCACCATACTTAACAAAAATCGGAACCCCATCCATACCTGTGGTTCAAATAAAACGAAAAGTTTATCCAAAATGTTTGTAAAATGATGAACATATTATATTGTTTTGTTACCAAGAGCATGATATAGAAAAATTTCTTGACATCAACAGAAAAATCTAATATACATGTGTTGAAGAAATGTAATCCAGCAATGCCTCCGCCTCCAAATAGATGCATCTTGATCGATATATGCAAACGATGATGACTCAGATTATGTTTTCTACTATATCAGTGTTTATCTCCCATACTTTTTTTTTCTTTTGAATTAATGTCTGAATTTGAATTCATTTAATGGAAAACGTAAATGTAGTTGAATTCAAATTACATCAGTTACAAAATGTGGATTTTGTTATAAATTGGGAAGATAGTGTTTTTAAAGATAATTAACATTATAAGTAGTGTTTTTTGATAACATTACCACCACACAGTAAAGTGTGAAATAGTTTTTTTATTGGGGTATATATGAATTTTTCCGTTTTTTGAAAGTACTGATTTTGGATGTTTATGAGAGGTTTGATTTTTGGTGGTTTTTTGTACTGATTTTCAAACAGTCCAACACATGTTTTGGAGTTTAAAGTTTTTTAAAAGAATAAAATCACATATATGCTCTTAGTGAAATTTTCAATTTATAATTTCTTCTATGAAATTTTTTACTTATGAGTAATTTTTTACATATAAATTATTTTCCGACTTAAAAGGTGAATTTATTTATAGTTAAAATTTTAAGTTACAAGTTTTTATTTTTTTACTTATAAGTTAATTTCGTAGTTTTAAATAATTTTTTACACAAGTGATTTTTACTTATTAAGTAACTTTTTATATTTTATCAATGAATTTTTGTCTTACTAATAATATTTTTACTTTATAATCACTTTTTTAAACAAGGTGTATTTTAATTCTAAAAATAATTTTTATTTATAAGTATACTTTTTAGTTATAA
>NC_036247.1:15508453-15523609 GCF_002742605.1 Olea europaea var. sylvestris | reverse complement strand
GTGAGAATTCAACAGCACAATCAGCAAGCCAGAAGATAAAGTCATTGCTTGTTCTATAATTGGTCATCAATCCTGCTACACGACCAGATTCAGTGACATAATTTTTTTTCTAGACTACACTTGGCAGATTTTTCTGGAAAAGCAAAACACAAAAACACGCAATCATGAGTTGCCACATCACTTTGTTTTTCTTCCCTGTTTTTTTCCCAGTTTGAGTAGCCATTTATCTAATTGTCTTTTATACTGTATCATTGTCTATTGAGGTGTAAAATGAGATGTGCATGTTATGACATATGCAACTTTTATGAGCCGATTCTTAAATTGGTGCTTGTAGCCCATGTGGGCCAATTTTTCTGGAAAGAAATAAATATGCCTATTTCCTGGTTTGAGACCCTTTAGGGGGATAGGAGATTTTCTATACTTTTTCAAGAAAAGTGTTGGCTTCGTATTACACCGAATGGATTACCCTTCTGAGTCATGTCATGACCATGCATTCTGTTTTCATATTGGTTCATCATACAATCATGTTTGGGAGTTGTATATGCTCGACTTTCATTAAAGAACACATAAAGCCTTCATTTGAAGAAGATAACATAATGGAAATACAAAGTTTATTTTTCTCTTGGGTTTGCAATATATTTAAGAACGCCAACATCAACTTGCTATTAAGAGTGCACCCTTAGGGCCTGCGTGAGAATTTTGAGATATATGGGTGTTTTTTGAAGTGAAAATTACATACACCACATAACTGTTATTTTATTAATTTTCGAAGAATACTTGGTAACATTTTTTCCCCTAAATACTATAAAATTATAGTAAAAACAAAAGCATAAAAATCCATCTAAATTGTACTAGGCGATAATTATGGTAGCTAATATTACTCCCTCCAAACACGTCCTATATCACCATTAACAAAAACATAATCCCTAAAATGGTGCCTTTTCACGTTGCAAAGCAAATCTTCTCCAACCAAACTCTCAAAAAATCCCAAAACCTTATCGGAGGCTGACCGTAAAACAATTTCATAACATTATTCCAGAAATCATTCGCATGCAAACTGTAATTACCCGATGTAATGAGAAGTGGGCTTCAAGATTCACATGGATTATGACAACACACAGAAGCAATTTCAATTTGTGCTCCAATAAAAGGAACCACAACAGAGTACAAACCACCAATATTCATGCTGGTACAAGCCTTCCTCCATCTCTAACCTTGTACATCGTAGCCTGATGCGGGATAGGAGGTTGAAAGGTGTAGTGGTTGAATAGATATTGCAGAATGAAGTTAGATAATGACAGGATATTGGTGTGGGTTATTTTTGCATGTCAGTTTTTGATTAGTTTCTAAAGTCGATGCTTTATGTTCAGTGTTTTGGTATGCTAACTAGTATGCAATTTTATTATTATTATTATTTTTTTGGAGACACTGCAATGAATATGTAATCATGTCGCTGAGTGAAGCTAACTTTTGTAAATTCTGGTGTTTTTTTTTTTGGGAAATTCAGGATGAGCAATGATGCAATCACATTTTTAATATATGGCAGAATGAAGTATTAGTTATTGACAGGGTACTGGTATGACTAATATTTGTATGGAAGCTTTAGATTAATCTTTTAATGCTCTTTATGTTCAATACTTTTATGTCCAGTCTTTGGTATGTGAACTCTTTTGCAATTACACCTTGTTAGCAAATAGGACAATGATGCTGCAGAGTGACACTATCTTAGTCGAATCTAATATTCTAGATTGACAGTTCCGAACATGCAATGTTGCAATGTATTATATATTACCAATGTTCTAAGGCGTTATCACTTTCAGCCTTAATATCAGAAGCAACATCACCAATTGTAATCTCGAGTGACATATTACAAGTTGATTATTTAATTGTGGATCAGTGTTCATTTCACGAGGTGGACTTTGAATTTTTGAATGTAATAATTGATTATTGTTCTATGAAGCTAGTGGTAAAATCTCCACGATCGGCTCATTCTTAATCTCTAGACAAACAAGAAAGCTATTTAGTTGGGCATCTCTATCTTTCAAATTCAAGTAAAAGAAAACATTACAATCATGTGATATTTCGATGGGTGAGCTTCCAACTTCAGTTTTATACTTCATACGTATTGTGTTGTGACAGAATCCCCAAGAGGAACCAATACCCGTGTCATCTAATTGTCAACGTATATATCATTTTCATCCCACCATCCACCATACTTAACAAAAATCGGAACCCCATCCATACCTGTGGTTCAAATAAAACGAAAAGTTTATCCAAAATGTTTGTAAAATGATGAACATATTATATTGTTTTGTTACCAAGAGCATGATATAGAAAAATTTCTTGACATCAACAGAAAAATCTAATATACATGTGTTGAAGAAATGTAATCCAGCAATGCCTCCGCCTCCAAATAGATGCATCTTGATCGATATATGCAAACGATGATGACTCAGATTATGTTTTCTACTATATCAGTGTTTATCTCCCATACTTTTTTTTTCTTTTGAATTAATGTCTGAATTTGAATTCATTTAATGGAAAACGTAAATGTAGTTGAATTCAAATTACATCAGTTACAAAATGTGGATTTTGTTATAAATTGGGAAGATAGTGTTTTTAAAGATAATTAACATTATAAGTAGTGTTTTTTGATAACATTACCACCACACAGTAAAGTGTGAAATAGTTTTTTTATTGGGGTATATATGAATTTTTCCGTTTTTTGAAAGTACTGATTTTGGATGTTTATGAGAGGTTTGATTTTTGGTGGTTTTTTGTACTGATTTTCAAACAGTCCAACACATGTTTTGGAGTTTAAAGTTTTTTAAAAGAATAAAATCACATATATGCTCTTAGTGAAATTTTCAATTTATAATTTCTTCTATGAAATTTTTTACTTATGAGTAATTTTTTACATATAAATTATTTTCCAACTTAAGTTACAATTTTTTTTTTTTTTTTTTTATACTTATAAGTTAATTTCGTAGTTTTAAATAATTTTTTACACAAGTGATTTTTACTTATTAAGTAACTTTTTATATTTTATCAATGAATTTTTATCTTACTAATAATATTTTTACTTTATAATCACTTTTTTAAACAAGGTGTATTTTAATTCTAAAAATAATTTTTATTTATAAGTATACTTTTTAGTTATAAAGTAATTTTTTTCTTAAAAATACTTTTTTGAGTTAATATATTTTTATTTACAAGTTAGTTTTGAACAAAATAAGTTGGTTGAAAATAATTATTTTATAGGACATAAAATTGAAAGAAAATTTGAGAAACGGTCAAAATTCACCAATTTGGTGAACTGATTTAAAAACGATTTAAATTACACTACCTTGATTTTATGTAATTTTAAATTTCTTAAAATCGATGCCCCAAAAAACTATCAAGCACCGATTACGAACTGTGTCACTCAAAAAAAAAAAAAAAAAAAAAAAAAAAACCTCTAATGCAGTCCCTTAGCAACAATTCATCGGTTGTCATATCTTAAAATCCAACCGACAATCCGCGTTGCACCCAATTGTGTATTTAAGAGTGCTACACTTATGTGTTTATAGGTTGGTCTTAAGAATCAGGACAACAATATATCATGCTTTAACAAACCAATTTCATCAATAAGCGCTAAATTAATTTAATTTCATTTCTATTTTTTGGACATTTGCATGAAAAGATTTATCTTTTATTACTTATCATTTTTTTTTCAAAAAATTATTTCAAAATGGCGAATAGGCATTTCAAGAATATTTTATGAAAACATATTTTTTTCTTAAAGAGTCAAGACACTCACTTTCGTTTGCGCTCTTCTTCAATCTTGCAAAGACTCTATCTGAGTTTCCTAGGAGAGCGGCATCTTAGGACTAAGTTCCTACTTATGATTCAATTCATTTGTCTCAACGATTTATTTATTTATTTTAAGGTTTTTCTGCACATTTATCCTATGCACGGTGGGTGCATATTGTGTTAGGTCTAAAGGTGTAATTGGCGATTCTGGGGACAAAAGGACTAAATTGTAAATTTGTAAAAGTCAAGAACTCAATTGTACAATTTTATAAAAGTCAGGGACTTAGGATGCAATTTAGCAAAGCTAGATGGTAGGGACTAGGGTTTGAGTGTTTGGTTCAAATCAAGGTGGTGGCGCCAGAAGTTCGCTAGCTGTTCACTCTACCACGGCTTGAGCGAGAGGAAGCAGAATGGTCGTCGCTCGCTAGCCGCTCGATGTTCGCTCGAGCAAAGTGGCGTTGCTCGCTTTTCGCTCGAGCGGTGGTGTTATATGGAAAATTTGTATTTTTGATTTCTGGAAAGTTTGACACGGCCTAGGACTCCTAATTGCCCCCAACTATAAATACAAATGCCGTAAACGTGAAAGAGAGCTTTTGCCATATTGTGCTTCACATAGATATCATCTTCAATATTCTCTCAAGTGATCCAAGGTAGAACTGAACAAGGAATTCATCACTATTTGTGAAGACAAAACACCTGGACTTCTTCATCTGTTGAGGAAGGGACTCTCTCATTGAGAGATTGAGAGAGGTGGACGACAAGCGTAGGAACTAGACAAGAACAGGAAGTTCTTGGAATTTCACTTGGTGATACAATTAGCTAGAGACCAGGAGGCTGTATTGGACAGCAAATTGGGTTGTAGGAGGTAGATCGGGAAGCTAGCAGGAGACTAGCAATATCTACGGCAATAGATCGAGAGATTGGAACAGCGGGTTTGACTCGGTACAGAGTTTGGAATAACTTGTACTGGCTGGATTGGTATAGTGGAAACTACTGGCTTGGTCCCAGAGTTTTACCCACGTTGGGGTTTCTTCGTCATCATATTGTGAGTTGGTGTTGTTACTGTTTTATTTACTTTACGCAACCCGACAATTCAACATAGGTTTAATTGGACGTGTATGTTTAATCACCTAGACAACAATTAATTTGTGACTTGTTACAATTAATTGTATTAATTTCGCATGTAAGGTCAAACGGTAAATTAGAACGTGAACTTAGTAATGCTAAAATTTGAATTTGATATAGTAAAGCATTCCCGTGAATTTTCAAGTGGTTGTGGAATGTTCCCTGAACTTTCAAGTGGTATCAGAACCTAAATGCGAATCCTGACCTTACATTAGTTTAGATGAGTGTCGTTGAATATGCCACCCCACTTTGATGGGAACAATTATTGGAAGGTGAGAATGAAGGCGTTTTTGAAATCCTTAGGTGAGCGTGTTTGGCAGATTGTGGTAAATGGTTGGTCAGCCCCTAGTACCACAATAGATGGTGTAGTCACTCCCACCCCTGTCGAGAACTAGTCTAGAGCTCAATTGGATAGCTGTAATTTAAATAGCAAAGCCCTCCATATCCTATTTATGGCAGTTTTCCTCGAGAAGTTTAGGAGAGTGTCCATGTGTGAGGTAGCAAAGAAAGTTTGGGATATTTTAGAAACCACACATGGCGAAACTCAGGCAGTTAAGAGTTCTAAGTTGCAGATGTTGGCCACTAGGTTTGAAGAGATAAAAATGAGAGATGATGAGATGTTTGATGTCTTTTATGCGAGCTTAAATGACATAGTAAATTCATCCTTCAGCCTAGGTGAGAAGATCCCTGAGCCTAAGATAGTGAGAAAAATTCTTAGATCCTTATCTGAGCGTTTTAGGCCTAAAGTCACGGCAATTGAGGAGAGTAAGGACATAGACACTATCAAGGTAGAAGAGTTAGTTGAATCCCTCCAAACTTATGAATTGACCTTAGATAATCAAGATAAGGAAAAATCCATAGCCTTAAAAATCGCTAGGAATATCCGGATAGAATCTTCTGATTCTGATTTACTCAATGATGAGGAGATGGCCTACCTAACCAAAAAATTTCAAAAAATATTTAGGAATAAGAAGAAGCCTCAAGAGAGACAAATAGGTGGCCCGAGTAAATCTAGGAAGAAATCTAAATCCGTGAGATGACATAACTGTCGCGGTTTCGGTCATGTGAGGAATGAGTGCCCTAGTGCTAAGAGATTTGAAGAGAAGGCTATGAATACTACTCTCACTGATGACGAGTCTAACTCGGAAAATCAGAGTAAAAAATCCACCCATGAGGAGCGTGGAAAATATGTGGCCTTCGTTACTAGGGGTAAAAGTGGATCCGATCAGGGGAGTGAAAGGACAGAGAACTTAGATAGTAGTGAAAATTTTGCTGATGAGAGTGGAAGTGTGGAAGATCTAGAAACAGCCTATGATAGGATGTATGAGGAAAGCCTCAAGATCTTAGCCACCAACCAGGTAATGAGCAAGAAAGTGAAAGAGCTTAAGCTAGAGAAGGAATAGTTAGAAGCCCGTGTTAGTGATTTCACTAGTAAGAATGAGATGTCCTCTAGGAGAGTAAGTGAGCTGACCATTGTGAATGAGACCTTAGCTATTCAGGTTAAACACCTTGAGAGTGAGCTAGAGTTATCCAGGTCTCAGTTACTTGCCTTTTCTAGCAGTTCTGAAAGGCTTGATAATATTTTAGGAATAGGCAAGCAAGCTGGTGATAAGGAAGGTCTAGGTTTTGATCTGAATGTTGCTAGTACATCACAGACCACCTTTGTTCGTGCTACTGACCAGCCAAACATTGTGACTAACCCCATACCAAATGTTGTGGGAACTTTAGGACGTAGGTCTACCAAACGTCATAGGACCCGTCAGCCTAGGAATAGAAATCAGCGTAAACATATCACAGGTCCTAGGTTTATCCCTACATGTTTTCACTGTGGAGAGTTAGGTCACATCCACCCTAAGTATCATCACTACCTAAACAATAGGATAGACTTGAGCTTGAAAAAGAACAAAAATCAGGTGTTTGTTGGTCAGATTGGATTCCTTATTGATCAAGTGAATCGTTTGACTCAATTGGTGACACAGCTGTTTGGAAACAATCCTCGCTCTAGACAGGTTTGGGTGAAGAAAAGCGATCTCCCAAATTTGGTTAGAGATTGTGGTGCTCTTAAAGGAAAGAACACTTATATACCTACTTGATTATGTATTTTTGATGCATGCTTGTCTCTTAATTGACATATAGTTATTGCATGCATCACATGTATATTGTTTGTTTTTGTTTTGTTATTTTTTATGCATGTGCATTTTCACCTACGAGTTTTGGCGCATGCATGTTTATTTTTGTCTTTGTGTGCTTCACTTTATTTTATTTTGTGTGTGGAGCATTCATTTTAGGAAAAATGAAAAACACAAAAACATTGAAAAATTGAAAAAGACAAAAATAGTTGGTTATGAAAATTTCTACAACATGACACATGACTTAGAGCTTGCACGTTATATCATGTAGGAGCTAAAATTGATAAGCTGTAGAATAATTTCTATTATTTGGTTAGGTCTAGTTGGATTAATATGTATAGGTGTCTTCATGTACTATCTGCACTGCACATACTATCAATTTGTTAGTGGGACGCTATCGCGTGTGTGAGATTTGGGATGGTTGTCACATGTTGATGGGGTGACTTTGAACATGAATTGATCAATTTCTGTAGATCTTAACCCAAAAATTTCTCCCAATTTTAAATGCTCATATTTTAATGTTCTTTTTCGGGGCCTATTTGACTCGAACAATTAAGCCTGCGGGGTCTCTTAAAACTTGGTGCTTATGGTCAACTGACTTGGGTTAACCGGCCTAAAGCTCGCTACAAGGGTCATTTTAGTCGCCTAATGGAGAAGAACTTGCACTTAAGATGAAAAATTAATGAGCTGGAGAAATGAGAAAAATATGAAAAATATGATAAGTTGAAATACTTTGAAAAATTGAAAAACTAAGCTCATAGTAAGGAGGAGATAAGAAAAAGTAATTAATATAGGTCCTACTACGCGTTACATGGTTTGACTCTCATTAGTAGGATAACATACTTATTAACAATAATTGACATATCCCTTCTCACAAAATTAAGATTTGAAGTCCTGCTTGCATTGGATTAGTGACACTTTACACACATGAGTCACTTATATTATTACTCCATTCTGAACTGAACTAAGTATGTGGGGAGTTATACTACTTGTTGATTTTGCTTTTGCATGCTATCAATTGCATTTTTTATTATTATGTGTTATTGCTCGACTTGACCTTAATGTATGTCCCTTCAGCATTTGTGACAAAAAGGAGGAGAGAAATGTGTAATTGAGAGAGAGAAAAAAATAATGATTGAGCATACACATAGAAGAGGGATTGCATATGCATGCACATGATGTCATTGATTGTTATCACTTGCATTGCATTGCAATGTCTAGGGGTCGTTGTAGAGAGACATAGATACATTTACTTACTGTATAAAAACATGAAAGCTTGTAGTAGGGGGGAGCATTGCATTGCATTCCATATCACATCCATCTGTTTGAGTTTTGATATTTAGTGGTATTAGTGTCTTGGTTAGTGTTTTGATTGACATCAATATCACGTCTCAAACTGTTATGTTGATTTGTGATTAAGAGCTTTAATTAATTTTTATATTTCATGTATCACGTGCTTTTACACTGGGTATGTGAGTTTATGGATTTCAGGAAACAGGTACAAGAAGAAATGCAAGACTCAGTGATTGGGTTTACTAGGTAGTTTAGTTTTTGGTTGTTAAGTCCTGACTTATTTTTTATTGTCCTGACTTCATTTGTATAGTTTTATCGCATAATGTCAAAGGGGGAGTTTGTTAGGTCTAAAGGTGTAATTGGCGATTCTGTAGACAAAAGGACTAAATTGTAAAATTGTAAAAGTCGGGGACTCAATTGCACAATGTTATAAAAGTTAGGGACTTAGGGTGCAATTTAGAAAAGTTAGATGGTAGGGACTAGGGTTTGAGTGTTTGGTTCAAATCAAGGTCGCAGGGCCGGAAGTTCACTAGCCGTTCGTCCTGCCACTGTTCGAGCGAGAGGAAGCAGAATGGTCGTCGCTTGCTCGCCGCTCGATGTTCACCGGAGCGAAGTGGTGTCGCTGGCTTTTTGCTCGAGCGACGGTGTTATATGGATAATCGTATTTTTGATTTCTGGAAAGTTTTACACGGCCTAGGACTCCTAATTGCCCCCAATTATAAATACAAAGGCCGTGAACGTGAAAGAGAGATTTTGCCATATTGTGCTTTACATAGATATCATCTTCAATATTCTCTCAAGTGATCCAAGGCAGAACTGAACAAGAAATTCATCCATAAACACCTTGTGATTTAGGCAATCCACTGTTGGGGAAAACATCACTATTTGTGAAGACAAAACACCTGGATTTCTTCATCTGTTAAGGAAGGGACTCTCTCATTGGGAGATTGAGAAAGGTGAACGACAAGCACAGGAATTGGACAAGAATAGAAGGTTCTTGGAATTCCACTTGGTGATACAATCAACTAGAGATCAGGAGGCTGTATTGGACAGCAGATTGCGCTGCATGAGGTAGATCGGGAAGCTAGCAGGAGACTAGCAGTATCTATGGCAGTAGATCGTGAGACTGGAACAACATGTTTGATTTGGTACGGAGCTTGACATAACTTGTATTGGCTGGATTGGTATAGTGGAAACTACTTGCTTGATCCCAGAGTTTTACCCATGTTGGGGTTTCTGCATCATTATATTGGGAGTTGGTGTTGTTACTGTTTTATTTACTTTATGCAAACCGACGATTCAACATAGGCTTAATTGGACTTATATGTTTAATCACTTAGACAACAATTAATTTGTGACTTGTTACAATTAATTGTATTAATTCCGCACGTAAGGTAAAAGGGTAAATTGGAATGTAAACTTGGTAACTTTAAATTTTGAATTTGACATAGTAAAGCATTCCCGTGAATTTTCAAGTGGTTGTAGAACGTTTCCTGAACTTTCATATTGCATCATCACAAAATGTGAGAAAAGTGAGGTTAAATTCATTGATAGTCACGTAAATTTATACTTAATGTCATCATGACCATACAATTCGATTTTATCTCACCATAGCCACTCAATATTATACTTAGTGTCTCCATGATCACCTAATTTGATTTTATTTCATCATATTCACTCAATTTCATATAATGTTTTACCATAGTCATCAAATTTCTTTTCACATTTTTTACTAATTTTAAAAGGGGTAAAACGATAAATTTGCATTATATGTATAAAATATATCATGCTTTAACAAACCAATTTCATCAATAAGCCCTAAATTAATTTAACTTCATTTCTATTTTTTGGACATTTGCATTAAAGGATTTATCTTTTATTATGCATAAATTTTTTTTTTCAAACAATTATTTCAAAATGGCGAATAGGCATTTCAAGAATATTTTATGAAAAGACATTTTTTTTCTTAAAGAGTCAAGACACTCACTTTCGTTTGCGTTCTTCTTCAATCTTGCAAAGACTCGATCCGAGTTTCCTAGTCGAGCGGCATCTTAGGGTTAAGTTCCTACTTATGATTCGATTCATTGTCTCAATGATTTATTTATATATTTTAAGGTTTTTCAGCACATTTATCCTATGCTGGGTGCATATTGCATCATCACAAAATGTTAAAAAAGTGAGGTTAAATTCATTGATAGTCACGTAACTTTATACTTAGTGTCATCATGACCATACAATTCGATTTTATCTCACCATAGCCACTCAACATTATATTTAGTGTCACCATGATCGCCTAATTTGATTTTATTTCATCATATTCACTCAATTTCATATAATGTTTCACCATGGTCATCAAATTTCTTTTCACCTTTTTTACTAATTTTAAAAGGGGTAAAACAATAACTTTGCATTATATGTATAAAATATATCATGCTTTAACAAACCAATTTCATCAATAAGCCCTAAATTAATTTAACTTCATTTCTATTTTTTGGACATTTGCATGAAAGGATTTATCTTTTATTATGTATAAATTTTTTTTTTCAAACAATTATTTCAAAATGGCGAATAGGCATTTCAAGAATATTTTATGAAAAGACATTTTTTTCTTAAAGAGTCAAGACACTCACTTTCGTTTGCGTTCTTCTTCAATCTTGCAAAGACTCGATCCGAGTTTCCTAGTAGAGCAGCATCTTAGGGTTAAGTTCCTACTTATGATTCGATTCATTTGTCTCAACGATATATTTATTTATTTATTTTAAGGTTTTTCAGCACATTTATCCTATGCACGGTGGGTGCATATTGCATCATCACAAAATGTGAAAAAAGTGAGGTTAAATTCATTGATAGTCACGTAACTTTATACTTAGTGTCATCATGACCATACAATTCGATTTTATCTCACCATAGCCACTCAACATTATATTTAGTGTCACCATGATCGCCTAATTTGATTTTATTTCATCATATTCACTCAATTTCATATAATGTTTCATTATGGTCATCAAATTTCTTTTCACATTTTTTACTAATTTTAAAAGGGGTAAACAGTAACTTTGCATTATATGTATAAAATAAATTTAAAAAAATATATAATACTTATTTTAAAAAATAAATTAAAAATTTACTTAAGAAAAATTTACTTAAAATAAAACTTATTTTAAAAAATGGTTCTTAAAAAAATTAAATAAAATATTAGTTTAAAAAATATTTTTAAAATAAAATAAAAACTTAGTTTAAAAAAATTTAAAAAGTTCCTTAAAAATTAAAATAAAATAAAAATTAATTTAAAAAAAGCTTTTATAATATAATAAAAAAGTTATTTAAAAAAAAAGCTATTTATAAAAATAAAATAAAATAAAAAATTATTTGAAAAAGGTTTTGAAAAAAAAATAAAAACTTTAATTTTTGTTTTTTTTTAAATTTATTCTATATATACAATGTAAAGTTACCATTTTACTCTTTTTAAAATTAGTGAAAATGGTGAAAAGTTTGGTCGTCATAGTGAAACGTTATATAAAATTGTATGGTCATGGTGAAATAAGGGTAACTAGCACAAAATGTCCTTGCATTTCAATATTATTGCGCAAAGCGTCCTTACCTTTCATTTCTTGACATTTTAACCCCTACTTTTACCTTTTATTGCGTAAATCATCATTTTCATCAAATTCGTCATGTAAAATGACAAATATACTATCTCATTTGAATAAAACAAAAAAGAAAAAGAAAAGAAAAATTAAATAAAAATTGCAATCATGCTCCCAAACTTTTTTAAAAAATACGAATAAGTCCAAAAAATTATTAAAAGGGTAATTAGCACAAAACGTCCCCATCTTTCAATATTATTGTGCAAAACGTCCATAACTTTCATTTTTTGACATTTACACCTTTATTTCACATTTCATTGCAAAAATCATTATTTTCATCAATTTTCTCAATTAAAAGCTGTAAAATGACAAATATACCCTCCTCTTTAAATAAATAAAAATAAAGAATATATTGCAACTATACTCTCAAATTTTACCCAAAAAAAAAGTACAAATATATTCCAAATAAATAATTAAAAAGGAAAGTGATTTTTGTTTTTTATTTTTTTCCAAAGATCGAAAGGTAACAGATCTTTTATTACGATTAGAAAGAAACTATTAGAAGACTGAGAAATGTAATATAAATAATTACATTAATAATAATAATAATAATAATAATAAAAAAAATAATAATAATAATAATAATAATAATAATAATAATAATAATAATAATAATAATAGAGCAAAATATGAGCCACATTAATACTATACTGTTTGTCGACTTCAATATAAATAAAACTTTTCAAATGATCAATTGCAAATGCGAAACTATTAGAAGACTGAGAAATGTAATATAAATAATTACATTAATAATAATAATAATAATAATAATAATAATAATAATAATAATAATAATAATGATAATAATAATAATAATAGAGCAAAATATGAGCCACATTAATACTATACTGTTTGTCGACTTCAATATAAATAAAACTTTTCAAATGATCAATTGCAAATGCGAATATTTTGTAGAAGATTAGCACCTAAATAATTCAAGTCCACGTATTTTTCCATGAGGCAAAAAATGGAATGCATCTTAGGACAGACTTAAGACATAAAATTTATCAGGAATGACTTTCAAATAAATTAGCAAAGCACATTTGTGCCTAATTTTTTCATTGTTCTCGTCCATACGATTCGTAGGACCAACACGACAATATTTCTAAAATCGAAAATGAAGAAAATCTGCTTACTGGGTCTCACTTAAACATATGTCCAAACCTTTGATCCATCTTCTATTCTTATATCTTTAGTTTTTCTTAGAAGAGAGAAGGAAATTGAGTTTTTTGTATAAAAGAGTAGTGTGAAGTGTTTTTATGTAAATTTGAAATTTAAGATTATAAATTGAGAAAAAATAACATACTGTAATAAATGTTAGTTAAAGAATCACATCTCAATGTGTAATCATGTTGGAATATAGAGTTTGAGCCTCTTTCAAAGTAATTATCACTGAGTTTAGAAAGAAATCTCCCGAAAGTATAACATAATTTAAAAGAACAATCAAAATGTTGACAAAATCTTTGTCATTGGTTTAAGATCTATAACGTAATGCTCAAGCATTATTGTTAATAATTGACTCCTTAGACGTACCTGTAGAAAATTGTGTAGCTTGATTAAATATATAGAAGTGTAAGAATGAAACCATACCTCAAATAGAAATACAGAGAAGAATAGTTACACTATATAGCAAATATTAAGTGAGAAAAAATCTCTATAGTTGTACAAAGGTATAGTTTTGAAAGCCAAAAGTACAAGGCTTAAAAACTGTTTACTTACTTGGAATAGTTTTAGCCAGAAGGATAATAGTCTCTGAACAACGATAATATAGCATTGAATGATGTCCAAATGTAGGATTTCATCATGTAGGTTAATTAAAAGTACTAAAATCAAATTTCTGTAACCACTTTACTCAAAATAAATAAAATGTACAAATTGAGTGTAAATTTGAT
Source organism: Olea europaea var. sylvestris (assembly GCF_002742605.1). Taxonomy (NCBI): domain Eukaryota; kingdom Viridiplantae; phylum Streptophyta; class Magnoliopsida; order Lamiales; family Oleaceae; genus Olea; species Olea europaea. The sequence continues at coordinate 15,509,731 of NC_036247.1, read as the reverse complement.
GTAAAAATAACACAAGCAAATTAGAAATTCAAATCCTAATGGATTTAGTTATGTAGTATTCATATATATATAAAGAACAAAATAAACGTTTGATAATAAGTAAACATGAAATTACAAATCAAAATGTACAATTCATGTAAGAGTCAAACTTCCATCGGCGTGACACACTTTGTACACCATGAACATGGGGATTTCATCATTGACAAGTTCAAATGCAAATGTGTCACCTATTTGAAGTTGTTTCTCTCTAACATAGTCTATCCAGCCTATGGTGAAACATCGTACATAACCATCTGTTCTTAGGTTTGTTCGTACTGGCTAATTATGACGTGAACAATCATGATTTTGAACAATCTAAAAAAATTTTGATAGATACCATCGAGCAAAGGCCCCAATTACGTACTACAAAATAAATTCACAGATCTATAAATAGCAAAATTTAGAATTAGGTGAGAACAATAAATACGAAAAATGGTTCATACATGTAAGTCAATAAAGATACAATCTAGAAAAGATTTAAGTTAAATAGAAGCTCGTAATTTTCCAATGACCATCATGATCAGCCTCTAATGTTATTCAGAAAATAGGATCATTTGTACGTGAAATCTCTACATCAAACGTATCAGACTCATACGTTACTTCTACGCTTGAATGGTCAAATATTGAATCGAAAGTAAAGTTTTTGTTGTATTCAAAGACAATAACATAACCACCTTGTAAATTATAGTGAGCAAAGAATTATGGCCATCCAACAGTAAAATATATGTTATCATCAACTCTTTCCACTTGTATGTAGCAAATAATTCCATTATGATCAATCAAACATGCTGTATCACTAAGGTCACATCCTGAGCGATGTACAAAAGATTTAGGAAGTGACTATAAAAAATATGTCTCATAAAAATATTATTTTCTTTGTATACAGTTTTATTAACTATGAATAAATGTAAACAAAGAGATTATTTTAAGACTCACCAAACGAACATTATGACCCAACGAATGTTTGATAACTTGAAAGAAACGGTGTGGTGATCACTTCTGTTTGACATAATATTTATACCATAGAGACAACAGATATGTACTTAAAGAAACTGTTCGACAGTAGTTGGACAAAATCTTTACAAACTTAACAATACCAATTAATAAATTAAATTTTTGAACGTAAATACACACATAATTTTTGGAAACAAATAGCATCATAAGTTCCAGATTGGCCACATCTTAAAAGCTCAATAGAAGCAAAAAATAAAATACAAATAACCATCATTAAAATCCACA
>NC_036247.1:15500517-15503787 GCF_002742605.1 Olea europaea var. sylvestris | reverse complement strand
TTCAAACATCGTTTCTCAAACCAGGCCAATAAAACTCATTTTTGATTCTTGCTTGTGTTTTCTGTACTCTTGTGTAGCCTCCCAATGGACTACTATGGAATTGATGCAGGATTTGCTGCTGAAAAGGCACCAATGATCCGAGATGGAGTCTACCCTTGTAAAAGAGTAGCTCATTCCGGAATTAGTAATGAGTTTGGTTCAGGTCTCCATGATGGTATTGGCTAATAAGTTGCTGCAACATGGGGTCCTGTTGGTAAGCTTTCTTCAACTCTTCAATCCACTGTGCTTGGACTATACTAACTACTTGGATTTGGATTTGGTGTTGGTTGTGTATTTGGTTGGATATTGTGGTAGATGATGGTTTTTTATGAAGCTTTTTGTAGTTGGATTTATGCTGGTTGCATCAGGTTGCTTGGGGTTTGGGGGTAATGTTTGGGTACTGTATGGGTTTGTTTTCTCGAGGTATTGCATTATAGAGAGTACATCAGCCACTGCATTATTTTTTCCCTTCTTGTACTCAATTATGAAGTCATAACCAAGCAGTTTAGAGCCCATTTCTGTTGTGACGGAGTCCCTATCCTCTGTTCCAGGAAGTATTTGAGTGCTTGCTGGTCAGTGCGTACTTTGAATGACTATCCCAGTAGGTAGTGCCTCCATTTCCTCACTGCCATCACTAAGGCCAATTGTTCTTTTTCATAGGTGGATAGATTTAGATTCCTTCCCTTTAAAGCCTGACTGAAATAGGCTAGAGGTTGCCCTTCCTGCATCAACATTGCTCCTATTGTCTCTCCTGAAGCATCACATTCCACCACAAACATTTTAGTAAAATAAGGTAATCTGAGCATAGGAGGACTTACCATAGCCTCTTTTAATTCCTCAAATGCTACTTGTGCCTTATCATTCCAAGAAAAAAGTATTTTTTTTGGTAAAAGATAAGTAAGTGGTACTGCTATCGCTCCATATCCTTTTATAAACTTCTTGTAGTATCCCAAAGTCCTAAAAAACCTTTTAATGCCTTGAGATTTTTAGGAGTTGGTCATTCTTGCATAGCAACCACTTTTCGAGGATCTGCTTTGACTCCTTCCTTGGAAATGAGGTACCCCAAATACTCGACTTTCTTGCTGCCAAAAACACACTTGGACAACTTAGCAAAAAAAAATTTCAACTTCTAAGACCTCCAAAACCCGTGTGAGATACTCCACATGATCTTGCATTGATTTGCTTTATATCAAAATATTATCAAAGAATACCAACGCAAACTTTCTCAGATAAGGCCTAAACACTTCATTCATCATCCCTTGAAAGGTTGAGGAAGCATTAGTAAGCCCGAAAGGCATAACTAAAAACTCATAATGACCTTCATATGTGTGAAAGGCAATTTTAGGGATGTCATCAGGATGCATTCTTATCTGATGATATCCTGACCTTAAATCCAGCTTTGAAAAAATTTTAGCACCTCGTAATTGATCAAGTAACTCATCAATATTAGGAATAGGATACTTATCTTTGATGGTATCCCTATTGAGAGCACGATAGTCCACACACATCCTCCAACTTCTATCAGATTTCCTTACTAATAGCATGGGTGAGGAATAGGGGCTTTGGTTGCTCCGTATGCTGGTATTTTTTATCAACTCGGCCACAAGCTTCTTTATCTCCTCTTTTTGGTAATATGGGTAACTGTAGGGTCTAACACATGTAGGTCAGTGTGATTTTATGATCAAAAACCCTAGGAGGTGGCAGCCCTTTTGGTTCAGCAAACACCCCTTTAAATCTATCCAGAATTTGTTGTACTTCTCCTAGGATATTAGGGCTGGTACTTCCAGTATGTCCCTCCATAATTTGCATCCATATTCCCTTCATTGTTCTCTTCTTAAGGTCGTCAATGTTTCTTCCTCAGTCACATTTGTTACTGGTCTTTGGATTCCCTGCAACTCCATAGCTTTTTCTTTACATTGAAACCTCATGGTTAGGTCAGAAAAATTTCGTAAAACTAGTCCCAATCTTCTTAACCAGTCAATACCCAAGACTAGGTCATAACCCCCAAGTGTCAACACATACAAATTAGTCACACGAGTATAATCTTGTAACTTTAAAGAAACCATCTTACAATAACCTAAGCAAGGAAGAGTGGCACCATTAGCTACCTGTACTGTTAGGTAGTTGTCTTCCCTCGACAGGTTTGCCTTTCGTGCTACATTTGGATCTATAAAACTATGAGTACTCACTTTTTTAATTAAAACCAAAACTTTTTGGTTATTAATTTCAGCAAGCAGTTTCATAGTCTTAGGGGCTATAGATCCAACTATAGCGAGAAGGGTTATCCCTAACAATTCTCCCATTTCTTCTCCATTTGTCTCTATCACACCCAGGGTACCTTCTGAACTCCCTTTTTCCTCATTCTCCTCTTCCTCTCCTTCCATTCCTTCCAAAAGGTAAATTTTTGGTTTGTTACATTTGTGGCCTGGTTGGTACTTCTCATCACAAAACCAACATAATCCTTTTTCCTTTCTTTCTTGCATTTGGGTAGGAGAGACTCTTTTTATAGGAAAGCTAGTTTTTCTGGAGTTATTGAAGTTTTGAGGTCACAGCTTGGATTTATTTTGAGGGGCTGGTAGTCTTAGTAGAGAGGCTGGTACAAGTAGTTTAGGTAGGTTATTTGGGTTGGAGTTTTGGTGAGTTTGGAATCTGTTTAGATTTAATTTCATTCTCCTAATCACCTCTTCTTCCTGTAATCTGGCCAAATCGAAAGCTGCTGAGAGAGTTGATGGTTTAAACATTGTAACAGTGATTCTCAAATCATCCCTTAAGCCACTTAAAAAGGTACTAATTCGAAACTCTTCTTATAGCCCATGTATTTTATTAGATAACATTTCAAATTGGCTTTGATAATCTTCCACAGTACCACTTTGCCTTAACTTAGTAAATTCCCCCATAGGATCCTCATAGGCTGAGGGTCCAAATCTTACCTCTAAAGCTGAAACAAAAGCATCCCAAATGTTAACTAGACTAAACGCATTTAACCAACTATACCAAGATAAGGCCTTTCCCTCTATATGGAAGAAAGCTATTTGCAGCCTTTGGCCATCAGGTGTATTATAATACTCAAAAAATTGTGTTGCTTTCTGGACCCACTCATCATGATCAATACCATCAAATTTAGGGAAATCTGACCTTAATGACCTAGCTTGAATCCCCCCATTTTCCTCAAACAAAGGGTTGCTACTAACCTTAGAGTGTGAAGAACTTTCCCCAGATTTGTAATTTGCT
>NC_036247.1:15493396-15500417 GCF_002742605.1 Olea europaea var. sylvestris | reverse complement strand
ACTTCTCTACCTTCACATACCGTTTGTCACCACCCACCACTCCCACTCCATCAACCACTGTTGCATTTCACTTCAACGACCTATCAATTTCATTGATATCCCACTAAATCGTCATACCATTACCAAGTCCGCGTCCTACAGCATTTGTTCCAAGACCGCCATCTACAGGACCCGTCCACCATTGACTTCATCTTTTGATAGCACAAAATCCTCTTTCGCTGGTCAGAAGAAAAATATCCACCAGTCACCATTCCTCCCACATTTAAAACCACCACGATCCCCAATTGCACGTGTTTTCGATTTCTTTCTCCACTTTATTTCTACCTTCGTTGGTGAGTCTCAACTTGTAGTTGTTGAGATTGGTTAATTTAGTAGTGGGGGAAGGCAATGATAGTGGGTCAGTAGTAATGGGTTTGGATATGATGTAAAGGTGGTGATGTTGGTTTTGGATTTGATGTGGATGTAGTTATAATGGTGAGTCTCCAGTTACCATAGTTGTTTGGTGTTGGTGTTTCCTATTTTGAATTTGTTATTTTCTTGTTTTGATGTTTTGTTTGCGGTGGGTGATTTGTTAGTGGTCTTTTGTGGGTGGTTTGTGTTGGCACTAGTGATAGTGGTTGTAGATCTAATGATGCTTGGATTGGGTTGGGATAGTTTAAACACAAATTGTAACCAATAAATTGGGATAATCTGTGACTAATAAAAGAGATAATTTGTGATATTGGTGTGAGGACCTGTGATATGTGAACTGATAACATGTTACATGTCTTTGTGCACTTATCACAAGTCACGGATCAATGTTCATAGGTCACAAATCAAATAAGCTTATCACAGGTTAGTGACTTATGTTCATAGGTTAATATTAATTGATCATAGATTATAGATCACAGATCATATTGTATAGGTCATAGACGTTTACATGTTATAGCTTACATGTGAGGTTATTGGAATAATATCACAACCAATAGATCAAAGTAAATTCAAAAGAACTAGTCACATGCCATTGATTTTTTCGAACTGGTCACAAATTCAATTAACCTTCGACAGCAAGAATTGAAATTATTTAATCCCATGAGTATTCTGTAAATTACATCAGGAATTATTTTTCAATTTTCAATTTAAAAAAATAGATTTAAATTGCACTAGCACTACTCAATTGCCATCGAAGAAAATGATCGGTCATAGACGATGTTCAATTGATATTCTTAAAAAATCACTATGTTTCTCCCTCTCTACTATATAAACCGACGATGCTCAGTCGTCACTCAATCGTTGTCTAAGAAGATGCTCAGTCACCGACGATCTCTGTAGATTCTATATTTTCTCCAACAAAGTTATTTTGATGCCGGTGATTGTGAGAATGGCTGCCGACGGGTGGATGTCAACAATTGTAAGAGATGATAGAGATGGGTAGTTACCGGTGACTATGGCCCAAACTGGAGAGAGATTGTTATTATTTTATAAATGCTTTTTTATTTAATTAATAGAATTTAATTACCACCTAAATTTTGAAAAATGTAAACTTATTGTCTTAAAATTGAATTGGCCTAAACTTAAGGCCTAAGATATGAATTTTTTTTTCCTAAAACTATCTAACCATTGCGTCTAGGCCCAAGTAAAATTAATACTATTTGGGGCTTACAATGATCCTTGTTTGACTGTGGAAATTACACCCATCCAAATTTTTTAAGATCCAACCTCAAATTTTAGATCCAAAGTTCGTTCATATAAAAATCATATTATAATTAAAAAAAATTAAATATTAATAATAATATTATAAAATTAATTTAATTTACAAACCCCCACCCACCACCATTAACCCATTCTAAATAATATAGATTTCTATACTCTATTTATAGAGAGTGTGTTGATTCTAATATTCTAATGAAAGATTCATGAATATGGATGAGCTACTAATACTTACACTTGCTCTGCTATTTTTCTCAAGCCTGGCTGAGGAATGGTTACGAGGCGAAGAACAAAAAAATACACAGAGGCATTGGGAGGCTTGGGAAGGATTTTTTTAATCTAAAAACTCTAATTACTTTCCTCATCTCTCTCTACCTCTTCCTTCTCTCTTTTATCACTCCGGCCACTTATCTCCATTGCCAAGCAACGACATGTCCTTCTTGCCATTTGAATCAGAGGCGGATCGAAATTTTCTCTATATTTTCCTCTCATCGCTCATCAGAGGCCTACCAGCCGCTTGGCTTTGTTTCTCTCTTCTTTTGATTTTGTGGTGCCATGAGTTTTTTAGTGGATTTTGCGGTGTATTGAGCTGCAGGTATAGGTATAGGTGCAGGAGGCGGTGGTAGTGGCTTGTTTAGGAATTTTGTTGTAGATGTTGCCAACTGTGATGTATTGAGGTGTAAGTGCAGGTAGCGATGACGATGGCTTGTTTGGGAATATTGTTGTTGGTGGTGGCGATTGTGGTATGTTAAAGGTGGAAGACACGATGGATTTGAGAGATGGTGGAGGCAGTTGTTGGTGCATGCTTTGTTGATACGGTTGGTGATTGTGGTGGTCATAGTGGTGCAACCGTCATCATAGTTTTGTTGGTGGTGCAGGTCATCATGTTGGTGTTGTTATATTGGTACTACTGGTGGTTGTGTGATGAGGTACTGACGGTGATGGTGGCACTAGAGGCGATAGTTCATGTGGTGGTGGCATTAGCTTTGGCGGAGGCAATCGGATTTTGTTCGATTTAAGGATTTTTTTTTGTTGGCAGTGGTGTAAGTGGATTTGGCTATGGTGAAAGTAGACTTTGGCATTGGTGATGTGGTGTGGTGGTGGATCTGGCGCTGTTGGTGGTTGTGAGGTGGTGGTCGCAAACGATTGTGATGTAGGCGGTGCAATGGCGATGGTGTCATTGTGTTGGTATGGCAGAGGCGACGATCGAATGGGACCAAGAGTTTTTTTTACAAATAAATTGGATAATTTGTGACCTAAAAATGTGATTGTGAGTCCTAATTTATTATGTTATGATCGAGAAATAACTTGTGACAAATTAATTTAGTAATTTGTAACTATTAGATAAGTTATGACTTATAAAATTTATTATTTGTGACCCGATAAATGAATTGTAACCTATAATAAACTTTTTGATTTTATGACCAATAATTGACTTATAAAAATTTTTGATTTGTAACTAATAAATGAATTGTGACCTATAAAATATTTTACTTGTGATCGAGAAAAAATTATAACCAATTAATTCGAGAATTTGTGACCAAATTATATGAAATCGTGACATTAATATATTTTTAATTAATTATTTCATATATAAAATTTAGTGATGTCTGATTTTTTGAAATTTTAGACCTTGTTTCTTAGTTTCGAAATAGACTATAGTTAAGCTCTTAGATATGAAAATTCCCCTTTTTTTAATCTGGGCTCTATACTTTAACATTGGGAAAGTTACACAACTACAAATGTTTCAAATTACAATTCAAAAATAATAAACATTTAAATCTTTTTTTAAAAATCATATGGTCACATTTTGTGACATCTAATAAAATATTATGACATAATTTAATTAATTAGGTCATGATCTCAATAGCACGATTTATGATCATGATCACGTACTAATCACAAAGCATACATGGTCACAATCAAGAACACATATTTTGTTGGTCACAATTACGTGTTTAATTGCAAACGCACATATTATATCATTAATTATTAATTGGTCACAAATTACCCACCACCCCATCCTACCCCACCCTACCCTACCACACTGCTATCACCACCATCCAAATCGTTGTCATCACCCCAAATTCACGATGCACCACTATCACCTTCATTTCAAATTCACAACCACCACCACCTCATCCACCTCAAACCATCACCACCACCTTCACTTCAAATCTACCATCAGCACCCATCTTCATCCCTTTCACAATCCAAAACCACCCATCCTCCATGGTCAACCACCACCAACATGGGCAGACCAAGGTGGGCCTAGGGTGTCACATGATCCCCTAGATTTTGAAAAAGAAATTTTGTTTTATTTTGGATTTTCTAAAAATTTAAAAAGTCAAAATCTAAACGCTACATTTATAATGCAACCAACATTGCAGCTTTGTCTCTTTCTCTCCCACCATTTGAATAAGCCCCTACCCTTATTACCATTTACCCACCGGCCATCGCTTCACGTCTTCACCGTTTGAACAAGCCATTAGATACTGCCAAATTGAATGTGTCCCATTAAAATAAGCCCCCGCCACAATCTTCCATTGTTTTCGTCGTCACGCTGTGCATCTTCAGATCTTCTTCTATGTCGTTTGTGGTCTGCATATTTCTATCATTCTGTGATCAGCATATTTCTAATTTTCTAACTTCTGACTCCATCCACTGCCATCTTCTTGAAAGTATGTCACATTACCATTTAATTTAGTTATTTTCTCCCAGTTTTAGTGTCTGCAATTTAGCTAATGTCAATTTCTTATTTATATTTCTGCCAAATGTCAATGTTGTCATCAATTGTGTTTTCCGATTTAGGGATTTAAGGATTTTTAATTTAGGAATTTCTAATTTAGGGCTTTCTTGTTTATGTATAAATTGATTTAGGAAGATTGAAACTTTTTTATTAATATGTTTGAAATTTTGTATAAGTTAGGGGAAAAAATTGATCTAGGGATTCTAATGTCTTTGATTTTTCTTATTTGTATCAATTATGGACAAATTCTTCACATGTAAATCTACGCTTTCTTGTGATGAGCAAAAATATAAGCAAATATTCGAGAGAAAATGAATGAAAACGATGTTGATATTAATGTTGATGTTGGAGAGTTGGGGATGTTGATGTTGCACAGCAACCCTCAAATCCTAAATTGAGAGTTCCAATACAAAATTATAATGTTAATGTTCGAGACGTGAATTGAAGAGTATATGTGCAAAGGAGTCCTTGTCAGCCTCGCAATCATGAGTTTCTTCCACCCACAAGAATGGGTAACAAAGATCGACAATTTTGTGTTTTGTAGTATAATGAGCATCCTACTTGATTGGAATATAGTATAGCAAAAGATACAATTTTTTGCTTTTACTGTTATCCCCTTAGTTAGAGTGATTGTTCATTTGTTGATGACAAATTCTTAAATTGGAAGAAAAAAATAATATATTTGAAAACACACTGGGGCTTCAAGTAGTGCTCACAATCAAGTTTAAATCAAATATGAATTGTTTAAGAATCAAGAACAAAGTATTTGATCATGTCTTATTAAGCAACCGCATCAAACTCAAACATATTATCGTATTCGATTGAATGCGTCAATTGATTGTGTTTGATTTCTTCTATGATAAGGGATGACATTTCGTGGACACGATAAATCTGAAAATTTAAACAATCAAGGAAACTTTCTTGAACTATTACATTGATTGTGTGATCATAATGCTGAGATTAAGGTCATTGCTTTGACAAATACACCTGAGAATTTCTAATTAACATTACGCAAGTGCAAAAAGATATTGTGAATGATATTCTTCGTTTATTCTAAATTTTATTGATGAATCTCGAGATATTTCATTGAAAGAGCAAATGTCAATTGTCAATCGTTATGTGAAGAATGGGCATGTATAGGAACATTTTATTGGTATCATTCATGTTTCAAGTACCATAGTTGCCTCACTTAAGGCTGCAATTGATCAATTATTCTCAATGCATAGCTTTTAAGTATATCTAATTTGATAGGTCAGGGATATGATAGAGCTAGTAATATGCAAGGTAAGTATAATGGCCTCAAAGCACTTATTTTGAAAGAAAACCCTAGTGCTTACTACATTCATTACTTTGCTCATCAACTTCAACTAGTTCTTGTAGCGGTGGTATTGAAACATCCGAAGATTGAAACTTTTTTCACTATAGTACACAAATTGGTGAATGTTGTTAGAGGATTAGTTAAAATGAGTGATCTTACTCAAGAGAACCAAAAATTGATTGAGTCACTTTGGTGAAATATCAAGTTGACAGGGTCTCAATCAAGAAATTACTCTTCAGCGTCCTTGTTATACACATTGGGGCTCTCGCTAGAGTTATTTAATTAACTTGATTGTCATTTTTTCAACCATAGTCAATGTTATTGAGATGATTGCTACTGACACCATAAGTACCAGAAGAAGAGGTGATGTATGTATTTCATTGGAGTTAATATTAAAATTTGAATTTTCATTTAATTTACATCTCATGAAAAAGATTTAGGAATTTCAAATGAATTGTCGAGAGCATTACAAAGAAAAGATCAAAATATTGTTAATACTATGAGATTGGTGCAAATATGTAAAGCACAGTTCCAAAGCATGAAGGATGATGGATGGTTTGTTCTCAATATGAATGATATGTTCGTAACTCTAGGTCGTTCAAGGTGTGACATAGTAACAAATCTGCATCATTTTCGTGTGAAAATGTTTTATGTCATCATTGATATGCAATTTCATGAGTAAAATGATCGTTTTTTCTGAGATAAATAGTGACTTGCTTCTTTGTCTTGCATGTTCGTCTCCAAATAATTTATTTGCTGCTTTTGACAAGAGCAAAGAAATTCGACTATGTCGATATTATTCGGTAGATTTTGATACATCAAATATCTCAGAACTTAATGATCAACTAGATATATATATTACTGATATGTGCACTTTCAAAAAATTTGAAGAATTACAAGGCATTAATGATCTTGCATAGAAATTGGTTGTGAAGAATAAACATTAAATTTATCCATTTGTCTACAAGTTTGTGACATTAGCCTTAGTTCTTCCCGTGGCTACAGTTATTGTCGAGAGAGTATTTTCTGTGATGACTTACATCAAAAATCGTCCATGCAATTGAATCTGGGATCAATGGTTGATTGATAGTTTGATTATATATACAATGAGAAAAGATGCATTTGACAAGATAGAAAATGATGTAATTATGGAACATTATCAAAGTATGAAAATACGTAGAGAACAATTGTAATAAAATGTTTCTTACGTTAATTTTTTTGCCACTTTTTTGAAAGTTTACAACAAACACTACCGACTTCTCCTT
>NC_036247.1:15451464-15491149 GCF_002742605.1 Olea europaea var. sylvestris | reverse complement strand
CTATCTAAAAATTCAAATTTTGTGCCATGTATGATGTATTCAAGAAAAGTATAAGACAGAAGCCTAAGATTTAAGATTTCACTAAATTAGAAATTGAGGATACATTTTCTTTTTCTCATGCATTCTCATCTTCTTGTTTGTGTTTTGGATTGACATTTTAAATCACGGTTTAGATCCGTGATAGTGTTATGACGGCGGCGATGATAGCACAATAGTCGTGTGATAGTGGTATGGTGTTTGCGATAGCAGTGATTGTAGCACGATATTAGTGCGATGGTGGTTAAATGTTATGTTACCCACTTTGTTACAGGCGGTGGAGGACACCCATTGGCGTTTGAGCTATTTTTTGCTAGGATATATGAAGTTATAATGGTGAAAAATTGGAAATGTATGTATTACCATACAAGTGACACGTGTAACGTGTTACCTTACTATTGATGACAATATTAGTGAAATTTGAACGATAATGGTGGTGTTTGAGAGCTTGATTATGTTCATGGTGGCAACGACGATGGTGGAAGGTGTCGATTGACAGTATTCGGATTGTTTTTGAAATGTGTAATGGAAAAGTTAACCTTTTAAAAGAAAAAAAAAATCACGCCACCATTAGTAACAAGTTAGCTTTAGGGGCTAATGAAAAAATTGTTAACCTGTCAAGTTAAATCGAAATTGCGATTTAAAATTGTTGATTTAAATCAAAGTGTTTAAAATTTTGACTATTTCTAAATGAACTAAACCGTTTGGAAAATTGTTCAACTACTTTCGAAAGTTAAAAAATGCTTGAAACCAGACTTAAGCATTCACCGAATTTTTTTAAAAAGGATTAGATGTTTTAAAGTTTAACAAAGATATATTTATTGGATTAATTTATACTTTAAACAAAATTTAATTGTTAGTCGATTTCCATTGACTATTTAGGAAAATAATATTTTATTTACGAGAATATTTTCATCATCTAAATAATGAAATTAAAAGCTTAAATTTGATGGTTGAGCTTTTTATTAATTTATTTGTTTAAGCTTGTATTGACACAAAAATTGGCCTCATTTTTTTTTTCTTTTTTTTTTTCTTTTTGGTTCCTAAGAGTCATTCTTAACCTTATAAGTTGACAATAAATTGATATTGGATAGTATTCATAATTAAATGGCATATTTTTTTTATTGAAAAGTAGAATATAATTATATTCTAATTAAAATGGAAAATGAAAAGTAAAAGAAATAAATCAACCCACCTCTACAGTGGCGTGGGTTGTCCCTTTCCATTTATTAAAAAGGAACACGTGTCGCATGTTTTTTAACGTCAAAATAGTGAAATACAAAGAAATTGCTGTGAAGAATAATTTACTACTATTTTTATTTTTATTTTTATTTTTATTTGAAGAGAGTCTTAGGTTTGATATCAACTTATTTATTAGATGACAAATATGATGGAATTCCCTAGTGCTATTATTTTCAATATTCCTTGAATAAAAAGCAATTTGATTTTGAATTAATCTATTTGTACATGGAGGTTTACACTCCGATTGACACGGTCCCACTCGACATCTCACATGGAAGCGGTCGGGGTCCACACCCAAATGTGTGGGGCCGACTTCTTCATGTGAGATGAGAGGTGGGCCCTTATCAATCGGAGTGTAAGGGTCCATGTACGAGTAGCACAACCCATTGATTTTTAATGTCAAAAATCTCTTTATGTTTAAAAAATAAAAAGAAAAAGAAAGTAAAAGATATGTTGAACCTCCAAATGAAAAGGGAATTTGGTAGACCAATGAATTCTCACCATGTCACAAAAGGCCAAATTACTTTCCAACAAAGATAAATCCTCTCATGTCATGTCTCTACATTGGTGGTTCGGATAGCCGCCAGCCACATTCACCATTTAACATGTTTATATGTATACCTCTGTATTAATGTTACAATTTCTTTAGTTCGTCATTGATTGCATCTACATACCTCTTTATTAATGTTATTAATTTTTTTACTTCGTCATTGATTGCATCCAATTAGTTAATAGATAATAATTTATCAGGACGATTACTATAATTAGCATAAGAAATCGAAGATGATCAATTATACCAAAAGAAATAGTACATGATAGGCTAAGTTTGAAAATGACTTATAAGTAATTTTAAAATAATCAAAATTTTTATTATTCGAAAATATAAAGAAGCGTCAAATTAATGTTAAATTAAATAAAAATGAGGAAAAATTAATCCAAAAATGTTTAAAATAAAAATTTTAAAAATAGTATCTCCTAGTTACTTTTAAACTTAGCCTAACCGTCCCCCTGGTGCGGCTCTTTACCTCTCCTGGGCTACACCTGCAGCCAACCCAAGACTACAGCCCACCTCACAAGAAAACACGAAATAAAGGCAGGCTAAAACAAACCCATATGCGCGTTTAACTTTCTTGTTTTTTCTCTCTGTTTACAGCAATTAGGCATGCGGTATATCAACGTTTATGTATCTTTTCACAAAGAAAAATATCAAGAAACTAAGGGTCGGTAGTTTAAGAAAAATATCAAGAAACTAAGGGTCGGTAGTTTAAGGTGAAAATAGGGAGGCTTTTTGTATTGTTGAAGGTTAATAGATATAGTGAAGATGAGGATTGTGAGAAATATTGATTCTTCTGAGTGTATTGGTCTCTGTGGATTCTTGGTTGTGGAAGCTTATCCTAAAAGGTATTCTTCCAAGATCCCCTCAGATTTGGTCCTTTTCTTGGGCCTTGGTTTCATAGACTGGTAATATTCATATATAAATCCAAAAAGATTGAGTCTATTGCAGATATGATTTTCATTTGAGACTATGGATTTCGTGAATATGTTTCAACTCTATTCCACCTGTGTTTGGAGGGTTCATGGAGATTCTTGGTGGTTTGGATTAGATATAGTCTTCATCTAGCTTTTTATTAATTATTTGATCATAGGTCAGGTATTGTAAGTCTTACTTATTTTGAAATTTCCCTCTCTGTTTATTTCTCTCTTGATTTTCTTGATAATCTTGTTGCCGTTTTCAATTTTAATATTTGCGGAGAGAAAAAGTTTGGTTTAGGAATACATTTTCCTTTTGACCTAGGGCTTGTAGAATTTAGTTCAAGGGGTGTATGTCGTTGAAATACAGTTATGAGATGAATATATTAAGATTTCGATGAAGCTGGGCATTTGTAGCTGGGTTCAACATGATGGAGGTGTTTATGAAGATAGGTCTTTTTTTCAAATTGTTTATTGGTTTAAAGTTTATAGATACACCGTCGGCAATTGATATAAGACAAAAGGGTAATTCTTGAGATGGAAGGTACTCTGCTAACAGCTTTGTCAATGGAGAATCATCACCCTTCAACCCTCTTATCCATGGACTCAAGTGCCTCGTCTTCACATGAAGAACTAGACATCGAAATGAATCGCCAAGTTGTTTTAACCTGTCCGCCTGATATCAATTTACCCCTTTCAGCTGAGCGAAGCCCCCCTTCACAGCCTTGGAACCCTGAACACTGTGATCTTCTTGATGTTGGACTAGGCTCCCAGATGTATGAGACTGAAAGTTTTCTCAGTGTCCCCAAAGTTGGGAGGAAATGTGCAAAAAGGATTGATAGCATCTGGGGTGCTTGGTTTTTCTTTAGCTTTTACTTTAAGCCCGTATTGAATGAGAAATCAAAGGCAAAAATAGTTCGTGACAGTAATGGGGTTTCCGGGTTTGATAAATCTGATATCCAGCCCGATGTTTTCATGGTTCAGCATGATATGGAAAATATGTACATGTGGGTTTTCAAGGAAAGGCCTGAGAATGCTCTGGGTAAGATGCAGCTCCGGAGTTATATGAATGGGCATTCTCGTCAGGGAGAGCGTCCCTTTCCATTTAGTGTTGATAAAGGTTTTGTTCGATCTCATAGGATGCAGCGTAAGCATTATAGGGGACTCTCAAACCCTCAGTGTGTTCACGGCATTGAGGTGGTTCCATTACCCAATCTCACGAGTCTCGATGAAGATGACCGAAGAAGATGGACTGAACTCACAGGGAGGGACCTGAACTTCACTATTTTCCCTGAAGCAAGTGATTTCAGTTCATGGAGAAATCTGCCGAACACTGAATTTGAACTTGAGAGGCCACCACCTCCAATAAAGAGCAGTTCACATTCCCACTCAAAGAAATTGCTTAACGGATCCGTGTTAAATCTTTCAACTCAGACATCCAATCACATAAATGCGGACGCGATGGATCTATCACCCATGAGCAACAAGAGGAAGAAGGAATTCTTCTCACGGGGTAATGATGATGATTGCTATTTGGAAATATCTGCTCCTCCCGAACGTATCCTGGATCTGGAAATTCACCCAGACGAGCCACACTGGCTGAATGAATTTAGTGGGGTGCTGAGAAACGTCTATGGACCTGTCACGGCTGCCAAAACAATCTACGAGGATGAAGAAGGTTATTTGATTGTAATCAGCTTGCCTTCCGTTGATCTTCAGAGGGTGAAAGTTTCATGGAAGAACACACTCACACACGGAATCATCAAGATCTCTTGCATTAGTACATCTCGCACACAATTTATCAAGAGACACAACAGAACTTTCAAGCTTACAGATCCATCATCGGAACACTGCCCTCCAGGAGAATTTGTCAGAGAAATCCCACTTTCAACCCGAATCCCTGAAGATGCTAATATAGAAGCATATTATGACGGACCAGGAACAGTGCTCGAGATATTGGTGCCAAAACTTCGTGCTGGGCCAGAAGAACATGAAGTTCGTGTTTGCCTTCGTCCTCACCATGCGGGCAATGGACTTAAGTTGACATAGATATGTACCTGATATGCAGTTGTTATGAATGGCTCTCCATTGTGCAGTAATGTCGTGTACTTATTTTTGTAAACGCAATTGAACCGATTCTGCATCTTAAACTCCTTGTATCTGTTTCCGTAATTGCTATGGTTTTGTTCCAATGTATCTGACTAGCTTTGATTATTTCTCCTATTGCTATTGCCATTATATTATCAATTAATTTGTCATTACCTCTGCCATATATTTATTTCATGGTTGGAATGATGAAATAATATCAATCAGGACTACCAATTTTGTTGTATTTTCTCCCTGTAAATTGCTATTTAGTTTTAGCACCCTATGCTTTTACTCTTTCTTGAAACTGTATTCATGGCACAAATAAGGCACAACTAGCTTTACTTCAACCCTAGGAGAGCTCCTGGGAGTCATTGATATGCTATGTCCGGCTTAACAATATTTTTGATACGTTGGGCCGGAGCTTCTTATTCATTTTAGCTATACCTATTTAAGCTCTTGCATGAACTTTGACATTGACTGACTGACTTCATACCATTAGCTGTCCGGTTCAGTGGTGCCACGTTGGGAAGTCATGTTCGACAGCTTCTGTTCTTATAATTGGATGTCTTCTTGTAGGACATCATTTTCTGTGGACCTCATAGTAAGGCAAGTTCTAGTGAACGACTTTCCTGGCTAATTGACATTAGTGATGAGAGAAAGGGACTTGAACGATCCACCATACGACTAGAAAAAGGATGGAGAAAAGTGTCAAGCGTGATAGGTGTAGAAGTGTGAGAAACCATATGCGCTTGTTCACATGACCATGTCCCACTTCTTTAATAATTCAAGTTAGTTGAGTTAACTGTTTGCGAGAGAAGTTTTTATACCATTTGATTCGATTGGTTGTGGAAGCTGACTCAAATTTAAGTTGTCATTATGCTAAAAAGTAAAATTTACTTCGAAGTAAATTTTGTCTAACTAATTCACTTTTATACCGAATGCCATGCATTAGAAAAATATCTCATGAAAGATAAGGCCCCATGTTGCTTAAATTGTTCAATTGCTCTAATTTTGACTACATCAACTTTCTTTATGTTACAGCAAATATGTCAACGACATTTCGCATTTAGAGTTACATTCAGAAAATCATATTTAAATCTCCATTAAGAGCTACTGATTTTAGGAAACAAATTTCATAAGCATAGATATAATTCGATTGATTAAGTTACAAAGATCATCAACACATCCGCCCCAACACCCGAGGAATGGAGATCCTCGACAATACCAACACATACCCACTTTGATCATGTGTACAGGAAAGGTAGGTGACAATACCCAGAACTCGGTTGAACTAAAATGTAAGGTAAGATCCCAATTGTTGCAGTACTCATCTGGTCAGCTTTTGCCACCCGCTATATTCTTATCATAAAAGGATCTTACATCACGAAGAAAAATTCTAAACAATTACTAATATCCAGAAATAATGCCAAATTCAATGGAACATATTGTCAAAACAGGCTTCGAATTAATGAATACTAATATTTTCAAAGCCTAAATTCCAAGCAAAGGATTGTCCGCAAATTAAGATAGTAGTAAAACATCACAAAAGGAACACTGGATTTAGTCAACTTCCTCGATCTTAGGACCAGCTCCGCTACCACTAGGGGCAGGACCGTCGTCATCCATGGCAGCACCACCCATACCGCCCATATCACCACCTGCACCCTGGTACATCTTTGCTATAATGGGATTGCAGATGCTCTCCAGCTCTTTCATCTTGTCCTCAAACTCGTCTGACTCGGCTAGCTGATTCCCATCCAGCCACTGGATGGCTTGCTCAATGGCATCCTCAATCTTCTTCTTATCAGCTTCGGGGAGCTTGGATGCAATCTTCTCATCCTTTACAGTGTTCCTCATGTTGTATGCATAGTTCTCCAAAGAATTCTTTGCCTCAACCTTCTTCTTGTGCTCCTCATCCTCAGACTTGTACTTCTCTGCTTCCTGAACCATCTTCTCAATATCCTCCTTCGAAAGTCTACCCTTGTCATTGGTAATTGTGATCTTGTTCTTCTGCCCAGTGGTTTTGTCCTCAGCAGACACATTCAAGATACCATTAGCATCAATGTCAAAGCAAACTGTGATCTGAGGAACTCCCCTAGGTGCAGGAGGAATCCCTGAGAGCTCAAATTTACCTAGCAAGTTGTTGTCCCTAGTCCTTGTTCTCTCTCCTTCAAATACCTGAATCAACACACCTGGCTGGTTATCTGAATAGGTAGAGAATACCTGCTCCTTCTTGGTTGGGATGGTAGTATTCCTGGGAATCAACACAGTCATTACACCGCCTGCAGTTTCCAGACCGAGGGAGAGAGGAGTAACATCCAAAAGTAGAAGGTCCTGCACCTTCTCATTGCCCTCACCGCTTAAAATTGCAGCTTGAACAGCAGCACCATAAGCAACAGCCTCATCTGGGTTGATACTCTTGCAGAGCTCCTTGCCATTGAAGAAGTCTTGCAACAATTGCTGAACCTTGGGAATCCTAGTAGAACCACCAACAAGAACAACGTCATGGATGGTGCTTTTATCCATCTTAGCATCCCTCAAGCACTTCTCAACTGGTTCCATACACTTTCTAAATAGGTCCATGTTAAGCTCTTCAAATCTGGCACGAGTGATGGTGGAGTAGAAATCAATACCCTCGTAGAGAGAGTCAATCTCAATTGTGGTCTGGGCAGTGGATGAGAGAGTCCTCTTTGCTCTCTCACAAGCAGTCCTCAACCTCCTCAGAGCCCTGGGGTTACCGCTGATGTCTTTCTTGTTCTTCCTCTTGAATTCCTGAACAAAGTGATTGACCATTCTGTTGTCAAAATCCTCACCTCCAAGATGAGTATCACCAGCAGTGGCCTTCACCTCAAAGATACCCTCCTCAATGGTAAGAAGAGAGACATCAAAAGTACCGCCACCAAGATCAAAGATCAAGACGTTCTTCTCACCTACACTTGTTGCCTTCTTGTCAAGGCCATAAGCAATAGCAGCAGCTGTGGGCTCATTGATGATGCGCATCACGTTGAGACCAGAAATGACACCAGCATCCTTGGTAGCTTGACGCTGGGAATCATTGAAGTACGCTGGCACAGTGACCACAGCATTCTTGACAGTTGAACCAAGGTATGCTTCGGCAATTTCTTTCATCTTTACTAACACCATGGAAGAGATTTCCTCAGCTGCAAATTGCTTCTCTTCACCCTTGTAGTTGACCACTATCATGGGTTTGTCAGCAGCTCCAGCCACGACCTTGAAGGGCCACAACTTGATGTCACTCTGTACAGAGGCATCACTGTATCTCCTACCAATTAACCTCTTAGCATCTACAAATGAGCAAAAATCATCACTATGTATACAGATCTTGAATAGACAGGCAAGAATTTAAATCTTTCAATGCCAATTAAAAACATATAAATGATTAAATAATAGTTCTAAGAGCATTGATGGGCTATGGGGTAATGTATCTATGTATCTATTCCAACTTATACAAGCAAATAACTTTAAATAATGATTATGCCCTTGTTTGAGTCCCATTTTTGTATAATAATGTATTTTGAAATAGTGATTTTTGGAGAATGTGTGGTTAAAATATAAGAAAAAGTTTCCAACCTACGTGTAAAATTCTTTTATAGAAGAATGTGTGATTGAAAATGAACTTTGAAAAGATAAATTTTTGAAAAAAATGGGAACCAAACATAGGCTATATATTGACAAGTCCAAATAAATCATCAAATCACCATCACACTTGTCCTTTGAATAAGTACAAACATTGTTGTACAGCTTGCTCATAAAGTAGGCTGCATGTTTAATTTGTTTAGAATTTGGAGGCAAAATAAAAACACATAATGACAAAAGCTGCATAACATGAAATTCCAATCTTCACATTCAATTATAATGTGATTGGTTGTACAGCTTGTTCATTAAGTAGACTACATGCTTTGGTTTTTATAATTTTACAGGCAATATAAAAAACACACGAGAACTGCAAAGTGCGCAACACAGCCTAAATTTAGCAGCTCCCCTTGCGGAAGAAAATCTTTTAGACAAAAGCCAAGTGTCCTGTGTGAAGACCAACTCTGTAAACAAAGTGTAAAAATTCCATAATTGAGAGAATTCCTATTTCCCCAAGATTTGAAATCATGAGTGTAGCTCCTCTAATAGATAATAACCGTAAGCAGGCACGATTAATTTTCAGATCTCCAAAACGTGTAAAAACGAGGGCCTGCTCCAAACTGGGGCCAATGACCACTAAACAAATTACAATTAGCAAAATAAAACTTTCATGTACATTATCACTGGAGTAAATACAATTGGCAAATTTCATAAAATAGATCTAATTATCGTTCCACAAAAGAAAGCAAATTTGCACGCATAAGCATTCACATTAATTATTAATTACAGGTCAACGTCCAGAAAAGAAAAGCGCTATCATAAACTCTTTCACTAGTCACATAACAGATTTTGTAAATCGAAACATAAGGTCGAAACACAAACTTGACTCAGTACACCTATTCAAATCAAATAAAGTATGTTCCAGACATAGGTCCGTAGAAACAACGCAAAAGTACAAATACAGAGAAGTTCATGTATCTATAGTGGAAGGAAGGGACCACGGATCTTACCAAATACGGTGTTAATCGGGTTCATGGCAACCTGGTTCTTGGCGGCGTCACCGATAAGGCGTTCGCTATCAGTGAACGCAACATAAGACGGCGTCGTTCTGTTACCCTGGTCATTGGCGATTATTTCAACACGGTCGTGTTGCCACACGCCGACACAAGAGTAGGTGGTTCCTAGATCTATTCCAATCGCCGGTCCCTCTCCTTTTCCTGCCATTTCCTCTCTTTACGTCGGCGAGTTTGAGAAAAAGGAGAGAGTTAGAGAGTATTTTCGTAAAACTAGGGTTTGTGAGGATTAAACGGCGGAGATGAAATAGTATTTAAACGAGTAGCAGCGAGTTGGATTTCGTCTTCCAGAATGTTCGAAAAGTCCACATTCTTTTTACCCTTTTTAACCCGTTTTCTATTTTCGATTTTTGAAAACAACGAAAACGGGTTCTCTTTTCCATTTTTGAAAATGTATTTCTAAAAATAAAAATAAAAAAATTGTACAAAAAATGCAAAACAGCAAAATCGTCGTTTTGAACGTTTTATGTGCAAAACACCAAAATCCTTTAAAACGCGAAAAACAGCAAAAGCCAAAAAAAGAATCACCCAGACCGTCTATCTTCCTTCTTCCATCTCTCTTCCTACCATCTCTTCCTTCTCTCTTCTCGCCGGCCTCTCTCTTCTCGATGCCAGCTACCCACTAAACACTGCAACCGACGATGAAGGAGACACGTCGGTGCTTGCTGTGGTTTGGGGAGGCGACGTTGTTGTGGTTTGGGCCGACTCCATCTCCTCTCTCTTCGACGTTGGCTGTGGTTTGGGGGAGAAGAAGTTCGTAGCATCACGAAATTGCAATTCGCCCTCTCTTGGATCGCTAGCTTTTGGGGGGGGGTTTATTTTTTCAATCTGGCGACGATGGGTGTTGATTGTGGTGGTGGTGGTCGTGGGTAGGCAGTAGTGGTCTCTTTGTGGTGGTGGCGGTCAACGATGGTGATGTGGTGTGGTGGATGGTGTTGATTTTGGTGAATTGATTTGCGACTACTGTCGGTCTCCTTTCCTCCTCTGTGTCCCAGTCTTCTTCCCCCTTCATCTATGGTTATTCTTTGTATTCTGTGTTTCCTTCGTCAACAGTGGCAATGGTTGATGTTTCATGATGGGGGTGGTGTTGATTTTGGCTGCGGTAATGGTTGATTTTGGTTGATGGTGATGGTGATGGTGGTGGTGGTGGTTGATGGTGGTGGTGGCGATCAACGATGGTAATTTTTTACAGTAGCAGTGGTGACTGGTGGCGACGACAATGGTTGTGTTGATTTTGGTTGGCAGTGGATTGGAGGCGGTGGTGGTGGCTTTGTGGTGGTGTTGTGGCGGTTTCTTGAATAAAAATAACATAAAAAAATATTCTCAAAATTTCGAAGTAAATGCATTTTTCATTTTTATGTTTTCAGAAACGATAATATAGAACGATAAAAGAACGTATTGTCAACAATTTCAAAATAAGCACTCAAGACACAAAACTCAAAATGAATTCAAAACTACGAAATGATTAGGGTGCGGTTGTTTCGCGTTTCCAAACGTTTTCTATTTTAAGGGACTATTTTCGAATTATAGAAAACGTGTTTGGCTTGTCATTTTGAAAAATAGTTTTTCAAAACAAAACACTGGAAAATGCATTTGGTTTAAAAAAAATATAACTATAATTTTAAAAAAAATGAAAATAACCAACCTTGTGTATTATTGTATAAATCTTCACTTTGACAGCAACAAGATGATAGATTAATTCTGGACAATTTAGAATTCTAAGACTTGTCAAATA
Organism: Olea europaea var. sylvestris; assembly: GCF_002742605.1. NCBI lineage: Eukaryota > Viridiplantae > Streptophyta > Magnoliopsida > Lamiales > Oleaceae > Olea > Olea europaea. Next base: position 15,479,911 of record NC_036247.1, on the reverse strand, counting down.
GAATGTATTAAATTCAAAATTTCCAGTTACACCACATTTTTTGTGCAACTAATATGCGATTTTTTATCGTTTGCCGGCTTAATCAAAACTTTCATATTTTGTCTTGTCTTTGCTCTAGACAACGCAACATATAACTGACCGTGTGAAAACACAAGCTCAGGCAGATATAGACTCATAGAATCTAATGTTTGACCTTGGGATTTGTTAATAGTCATAACAAAACAAGGACGAACTGAAAATTGAGTTCTTTTAAATGGTACTGAATGTTTATCTCCCTCGAATGGAATAAATGGAATTCTAGGTAAAAATACTTGTTTTCCACTATATTCACCGCATCCAATTTCAGCTAAAATAACATTTTGTTTAAATTCACGACAAATAAGTCTAGTTCCATTGCATAAACCTTCCGAAGGATTAATATTTCTTAACAACATAACAGAACAATTTTTTTTTAGAACAAGTTCATGTAGAGGTATACCATTTGAAATCAAACTATTCAAAAAAATCTTCATGAATAAATCCTTCTATTTTATCAATCACTTTATCAAAACTGAAATATGTAAATGTTTTTCTCTTGAAATTTGTTTAACTAACATATTGTTTATCATATCGACATATTCGTTTTTTGGAGTTAAAATAATTCTATTTATCATGGTATTTAAACTGTTACTATTAGTGTGAAAATTTGGAAACACAATGCTGATTAACTTTTTCAATGATTTATCTTCATCTTCAAAATCTATGACAATATCTGAGGGAAGTTTAATCATGCAACATGTATGTTCGTTTTCAATTCCGTTTCCAATTTTGAGTAAATATTCACAAAAGGAAGGATCAAATCTAGCTCTCATATTTTGAATTAATGGTAGTTGTCTAAAGTATTGCCATAAATATGAGAATACTAAACTTGCTTTCATAATATCATCTTTTGTTCCTCTTTGTACCACTGGCAAGATTTGACGAAAATCTCCTCCACACACAATGACCTTTCCACCAAATCGCAATTCACGTTCAGTAATATCTTTTAACATTTTATCCAAAACTTCAAAAGCATATTTATTAACCATGGGTGCTTCATCCCACACAATTAGCTTCGTTATTTTTAAAAGTTGACCAAGTGCTGATTGTTTACTTACCGAACATCGCATATCAGGACTTGTTTGAAGAGGAATTTTGAAATGCGAATGACCAGTTCTTCCACTAGGTAGTAAAGAAGCAACTACTCCAGATGATGTTGTTGCTAATGCAATGAGTTGTCTACATCTTACTGTAGTAAGTAAAGCTCTGTACAAAAAAGTTTTGCCGGTACCTCCTAGACCATCAATAAAAAAAAGTTCATTTCTATCGTTGAAAACACAATCTAAAATACTATCATAAGCAAATTGTTGTTCCTTATTTAAACTCTTTGTAAAATGTATGTCAGACTCAACACTGACATTTGCATTTTCTTCAAAAATCATATCTGCTAACATGTCGACTTCATTTACAACAACGTCGAAATCTGTAAAGCAAAAATCATTTACACTTTTACCAACAACTTCTAAGAATGAATTTATACAACGTAGTGCTCTAATTTCAGCATCATACTATGTCTCACCTGTATGTAAATAATCTTCTATCATGTAAGTTTTATGTTTAATCCATAAATTTCTAGGGTTTGTAAGGGCACAAAAAATCAGCACATTAGCAAAAAGTCGACGGAGTGATACAGGCATTTGATAAGAAATAGCCTCGTTTAAACACATGTCACAATAATTATTTCCACTGATTAGACCATGTAAGAATGCAGCCTCACGATAGGTAGGTGCCACAATACCATTAACTGTTCTTAAATCTTCAAAAGATTTTGATCCTTTAATATGATTCAGTAGAACTCTTCAAAAGTATCTCTCACCCTCAGATGGATTAGCAGCAACTATTCTACCAATAACATTTTGCTTTTTTGTAGTATTCCAAATTCGTAAATATGTATTCCATACAAAGTATGTAGGAAAATCTTTATAAAGTAAAGTCCGAGCCTTTTCATCAAAAAGATTCATTAGAGAAAATTCAGTTAACATTGTTCGTTGAATAAAGTCTTTATTTACAACTTCTGATAAATCATCACTTTCATTGTAAGCAACTAATTAAGAATTTTCAACATGTAATTGCAAAGAAATTACAGAAGGGGAAATGTCAAATAAATCAAAACTAAAAATTCTCCAAACAGCTTCTGGCGCAGATATCCATCTAGCAGTTTGATAATTTGAAATTTCATCTATATAACATTCATTAGTTTCTTTATTCATAGCAAAATTAACACGGTTATGTCTTTTGTATACATATTTATATAAATATTTCACAACTTTAACAGAAGGACATATTTCTACATTAATATGACAATCGTATTTAGCTAAAATATAAGGATTGTATGGTACGACCCATCTATTGTCTAGTATGCATCCTCTGACTTTAACGGTAACACCATCGTTACGACATCTATAAAGCGGATAAGAATCATTACTCAATGAAATATGTAGAATATATTCTTTTGGATATTTATTTTTACAAGTACCATCGTTTTCCATGCAAAAAAGACATTGCATCCATATATCTTTTAGTTAAATTTCTAAGACCTTCAAAAACCCTGTTGGTAACACTATTGATTTACCAATCTTATAGCCTCTATTTTCACCAATTTGTACATTATCGATAATTTCTTGGTAAAGTTTCGCTCTTATGATCTTCTGATTATTTCAAAAATAGTCCAATTTTGTAGTTTCAATTTTAACATGCATATATACTATATATTACTGCAGAAGTCTACATGTATAAAGAAGTATAGACTTATCTAAAACCTCGCTTGAAGTTTGTTGCAATAATATTCGCGACATGATACATTCATTCGCTTCTTTGTTTTCTTCAAAATTGAAAAGAAAATTGGAGAAGGACAATATAATTACATACTATTTTATTACATATAAAACAATTTCACAAATGATAAAACTTACCGTGATCTTCCATTTTCAAAAGTTGTTCAGCAAAGTGAATGTTATTAATTAGTATAAAATTTTCATCTATGAGTGAAGAAGTATTCAAATTGACTTTTTGGATACCTTCATGCCATCCAGGTTTTCCATAGGCAAATATTAATGGATACTGAAGTGGATCATAGCAGCCATAATAATAATTCACTTTATGTGTAGTGTTAGAATGGCCATAAATTAATATATCGCAATTTTGAACGCTGGCGGATGGGTCTTCATCAACCCAAACAGCAGCCACTTGTTCAAAGGATGGCATATTATACAGTCTTTGGTCAAAACCTGGATCACACTTAAGTACAATATGACATGAACCAAGATCAGAAATTTCATTCAATGATCGAAGAAAACGACAATATGAATTCATCTTCAAGACATCTATCAATTTTCTCAAAGTCGTTTCACATAACCTATCAGAATTTTTTAGTTTATTAGTAATTTTGTTATCAGTATCATAGAAGTATAACTGTAAATATGCTGGTTTCCCATCAATTGGTAACAATGGATTTATAAAATGGTATACTTGTCCTTAAACTCTAAATGTATATATACTTTTATTATTTCTACACAAATTTTTATCATACTTAACACCAAAAGAAGTGAAAGTAAAATGATTATTATAAGTACGAACAACTTTTTTAAACGCGATTGCCTCACATGAAGTAGAAGTAAATAGCTCAAACAATTCAGGAGGAACACTATTTAACTGTAATCTAACTTTTTCATCACAACAGCAAAAGCCCTTAGTTTCTTTATGAAACTTTTTTGCACCACAATATTTACAAATTGTAGATGATGGAAGAAAATAAGGTTTGGCAGGAATATCTCTTAGATTTATTCATTTGGAATCAACTCTTTCAGAATCAGGTAAAATATTAGGAATTTCTGATACTTCATTTTCATTTTCAGAATCTTCTTGAAGACAAACACGTTCATCCTTGTATAATCCAATACAATCAATCATTAATACAACCTAAAAACATAAAAATAAAAATAAGATTTATGATAGATATCATAAAAAATAAATAAATAAATAAAAAAACATGTTTCAAAGTCACGACATCTAGTTCGCCTTTCTTGTGCATAACTTGTAGTAACTTTCAGAGAATACCAAATATGTATGTTAAAATTACGTACAAAAGAGAATGAAAAAAATGAACAAAAAACCACATTTCAACAAATAATCATACCTAAAACCCTTTTACGTAATTTTTCTTTTTTTGCCATTGGCTTAAGTTGAGAATTTTGTGTTTGTGTGGATGACATTCTTGAACGAGCACGTTTATTTTTAAACCAATTACAAACATTCTTATCACAAATTTGGCCATATAACGACAAGTAAGAGACTATCTGTGCAATCTCCAATTTGTTTGGACTTGTGTTGCCTTCATTAAATATAGATTCAAAAACTTGAAACTGGAAAAATGTAGGCGTCCAACCACCCATTATGATTGTGCAAACAAGCAAGCTATGCCAGCACGCAAGTTAACTGCAAAACTTAAACACAAAAATTATAATAAAATATACCATACTGACGAGGAAGGAAGAAAAATATTATTATATTATGCTAAATCGGAAAAATACAAGCGTGCATAAATAGATATAATATTTTGAATTGTTATTTATTTAAACAAACATGCCTAATGAATAAAAACAAATATAATAGGGAAAATCTAAACAAAATTTTGGAAGAGAAGACCTAGCTTCCTCCGTGCATAGAATGCATGTGTGTGTGTATATATACACACACTATTATAGATATAGAAAAGAAAAAGAAAAAAAACTATATCATCGTAGTTGGATATATCTAATAATTTCAGACAATATTTAATTTTACAGTAATATTTTTAGTAATAATGAATTCCTTAAATTAAATTTATCTAAATATTACTTTAGATTAAATATTAACTCAAAGTTTTTAGTATATTTCTTTACATAGTAAAAAGTTTGCTTGAAGTTGTAAAAAATATCATTGTAGTTAGTGTTATATAATATAAAGAGGTATTAGCTTTTCTTTTATTTAAAAAAAAGGAAGGAAAAAAATAATAATAAGATGACTTCGTGCACACAGGCCCAAAGACTCCGTGCACAGAGACATGATGTCTCCGTGCAAGAACCCTTGCACGGAGACTCCCAGGTGAGGCCTGCAATTTTTTTTTATTAGATATAGATAAAAAAAAATTCAATTGAAAATTCTTTTTAATTCTTTTGTCTTTATAATGAAATTTAATTTTTCCATTTAATTGTTGCGTGTTAGAATAAAGTAAATTTAGAGGTAAGATAAAACAATTTTAAAGAATTGTAAATTTTAAAAAAAATTATCTTACAGCGTAAAAGAAAAAAATAAGCGCCAAGCCTAAAAATTTTCTTAAATTCTTTTTCTTTGTATCATAAATAATTTTTCTTTTAAACTTAAAATTCTTTTTAATTTCTTTCTCTTTAATTTTTTTTACTCACAAATAACTTTTCACTTCTTAGAATTCTATCTTATATTATTAATCAATATTTTTAATTTTACAGCATGGATATTTTTTATTATTATTATTAATTTTTTTTTACATGATTGTAGATATAGATATGCTGGGTCGGACAAATATATAGACTATCCATAGTATTGTATATATAGACATAATATTTCGAATTATTATTTATTTAAACAAATATAATAGGGAAAATCTAAAAAAAATTTTGTAGGAGAAGATCTGGCCTCCGTCCATAGAATGCATGGATAATTTTTTTTTTCATTATTATATATTAAAAAAAAACCTATATATATCATTGTAGTTAGTTTATATAGTGTATATATATAAAAACAAAAAAAAAACAAAAAGTCCATGCACGGAGGCCCAAAAAAAAAACTACAAAAAAAAAAAAACAAAAAGTCCATGCACGGAGGCCCAAAAAAAAAACTACAAAAAAAAAAAACAATGTACTCTATGCACGGCGTAGTTTTTGCTCCCCACTTGAAAAAAAAATAATTTTTTTAAATAAATTTAAAAAATATATAAAATAAACAAAATAAAAAAATTATAAAAATTTAAAAATACATATATAAATATTATTTTGTTGCTTCAATCGTAACATTTTGATTGCAATCAAATAATGTGTGAAACGTGTGATACTTCAATAATTTCTTTCTCCTCACTTTTATTTTTGGGAAGAGTAAGATCAGGCTTTTTTCGGTAACATATTGTCCATTTCTATCACCCGTGAACCTCTTGTCAAATCTGGAGAAAAGGAAAAAACATAGGAAGTACATATCCTCTAATTTAAATAGCTTCTCATGTTTTCAAAATTTACCTTAAATCACTCCTCACATAAAATATTTACATATCTTTGCTTATAGATGCTCAACAAAAAGAAAATTAGGTGTCTATCTACTCTTTCCTGATTACAATAGCTATTTTTTCAACACTAAATTTTACAGTTTTAACTTACATCTTGTTTATTGAGATGGACTAAATGTCAATCTTCAATTCTTCTATTAAAAATCGAACACAAATCATGAATTTCTCACCAAACTTCACGATATTGTTCTACAATGACATATAGAATATATATTTTTTACATCACATACAAAGTTTATCTTACAGACATGAAACTTTTATTAACAAACTTTCTAACTCGCCTATACTGCAAAATCTACCTTAAAATCTATATTAGACCTCCACAACGTAAATAATAGAGTTATTCTAACAAAATTTTCATTGTACTATATTGAGACAGAATAGAGGTGCCACATCGTTTCTTCAGAATCATTACTCCTCCACAAAACCATAATACTCGTCTGGTTAGTCACATACGAGTTTCTCCTCTCACATTTGAATGGATGCATTCTTAATATCTCTCTTATACTTTTTAATGTATATGTATAGATGCTTCCGAGATCCTTTGTCAACAATTGGAGACACCAATTTCGTGACACAGTACGAGTAACTGCATATGATGGTATAATTGTCACAATACGATTGGAAAAAGATAATGGAAGAATATATTTTGCTGATGGATGAGAACAATTTTTTGACCATCATAACTTACAGGATGCTCATGTTTTGGTATTTGAATATAATAGAAACTCCACATTCAATATGACCATATTTGACCATTCTGGATTAGAGGTCACATATGACTCCGATGTTTCCGAAGAATACAACGCTTCACATACAGATAACCCTGTGTTTGAAATAACACTAACGCCTCATTACAACAGCTATCGAAAAATTGTAAGTGTCATCTTTAATATCTCATTCTACATTCATCTCTTCCACATAAATTTGATTCAAAAATCAATAATTTATTCATTCATGATTTTCCAGGATATACTAGGACAGTTCTCTAGATATCACCTACCAAGAGGTGTGCGAAGTGTTCAAATCCATGATTCTTTACATCACGACTGGGAGACTGTCACAAATTTGCGACCAAATGGTCTAATAAGACGTATGACTATAGGTTGGGCAGATTTTTTTAGAGAAAAAGTACTACAAATAAGCGATACATGTGTTTTCAAACTTTTGAACAGTGAACCCCCAACTTTCATCGTCTACAAAAAAGATCATGTTGGTGGAAGTTTGACACGTCTATAAACCTCTTTACTTTCTTCTAATTATTTTCATGCATTTCTATTATGTTATTTCCACGCTCAATTCTAAATATAATTTAAAAAAAAATAAAATAAACAAAATAAAAAAATTACAAAAATTTAAAAATATATATATAAATATTATTTTGTTAAAATTGAAAAATTAAGTTTTATTTAAAAGAGAAAAGAATAAAAAAGAAATTTAAATAAATTGACAAAAAGAACAATTACTTATAATAAATAAATAAATAAATAAATATATATATATATATATATAAACTTTGTCTCCATGCATTGAGTGTCTCCGTGCACGGAGGCTCCAACAAATTACCTTTTTTCTTTTCCCCTCCGTGCACGGAGAGATTCTTTTTTTTTTTGATGTGTAGTTTTAGTTATAATTTTTTTTTCAATTTAAAATTTTCTTTAATTTTTTTCTATTCAAATTTTTTATTTACAAGTAATATGTTGTAAAAAAAATTTCTGTCGCATATTATCTCTTTTTTTTTTTAATATAATATAAAAGTGATATTTTTCTTATATCTCTACTATACATATCTATATCGGAGTGGGGAGGAATGAAAATTGCGTGTTGCGGTAAATTTGGAGGTAGTGTACAATAAAATAAAATATATATCAAGCAAACGACGTCGTTTTGGCCCCCAAATTGAAAAAAAAAATAAAACAAAAATGTTATAGTAAAGATGGATCAAGACACTATTACTTTCTACAGTGCCCTCACATTCCCCTTTTTATATAGTAGGGAAAAGGAATTTTGGCTGGTTAGTTTATGAAGAGCGCACTATTTTTGTCTTTAAGTTGCCAGAACTTGTTATAATCAGTTAATCACCACAGAAGTATGATTGGATAATTCATTCTCGAGTTGGACTTCCTCTTACTGATTGAAACTCCTCATTGGGTGTTCCCTTGATTAAACAAAATAAAAATGCCCTGCCTATCCTGGTTATCTTTTTGCTCACTACCTCTTTAAGGAGATATGAATATCCAGGTTCTAATCAATACCTTCTGCAGCAATAAGTGATTATACACTGAATCAAATGAAGCATATGACTTATACACTGAATGAAGCGTATGACTTATACACTAAATCAAAGACCTAATAATAAATCAGCCCATACTCCTCCAAAAATCCAAAATCATGAAAATCAGTTAGGCACATACACACAAGTGACTATAAAAGCAGCTCCATAAGTCTATGACCTATCGAAGAGCCCCTGATCAAACACAGCTCACATCATAGCAAAAGATTGCATGTATCTTTTTCTTTACCAATTTTCAAGCTTTTGGATATAAACAAAGAGAACCCACGTTTCTTATATCACAAATAAATAGATGCAATCATATAATGGAAGTCAGATTAACATAAGACATCACATACCCATGAAGAGAATCAATTCCAACTTTTTTCTGTTGTCTATAACAAATAAAAAATGGAGAAACAACAAAAAAGAAATTCAATTTCCCATTTTATGCATCTAACCGAAAAAGAAGAAATAATAATAATAAAAAAAAAAGATTACAAAAAGAACAGGGAGATTGCTTACTGATTAGCACCGATCAAACAACGAATTGGGGAAGGGTAACAGACCTGTAAATTGAAGGAAAAAGGAGGGGTAAAACAAGAAAACATGCTCGGAATACCACCTGGAAAGCAAGAAAGACATAACTAGATTTGAAGATTGTATTAAGTTGGAACTCGAGGAAGAGGATATGAGATTCAGATGGAGCTTTTCTGATTCTTCAATCTGAGCAAACCGAGAGTAAAGAGAAAGAGATAGTTGTTCTTAATTTGGGCATCTTTCCCGTGTTTTCATCCATTTTCCGTTTTTGTCTGCAAAACGACGATTTGAGTTTTTAGAACATTTTTTTTTTTTTTTGTAAAACTTATTTTCGAAAATAGGAAAGAGAACACGTTTTCATCATTTTGAAAAATCGAAAATAGAAAACTGTCTGAAAACAATAAAGAGAACAAGCCCTAAGTAATTCAAATAGATGGACACAATAATATTAAATATTACGTATATTTAAAAGGACATATTTTTCAATACAAAAATAACTAGCTCAATTAAATTTATGCCATGAGCCACTGTTGCTCAAATATATTCTACGTATCACCACCTAATGGTTTAAAAAAAATTGTTAGTTTATGTTAAATTAGTGACAATCCAAATTGATGATCATGTCGAGTCAATCCACATTGTAAACATATTATGATTTTAACATATTTTAACAAAAGTTGATGAATTATATGACTGAAAAGTTGATAAAAATTATGGATCCCATGAAATTTGTAATTAAAATTAAGTTGAGCAGATGAAAAATCAAAATTTTATCAAACCAGTATTACATGTCAACTCATAAAGAAGAATGCATTTTGGATTGGTGAAAATAAAGGGAAAATTGCAATCGAGGTAACAAACTTTTCGTTTATTTGCAAATTTTGTCCAAACCTTTCGTTTGTGCCACCCACAGTCCTAAACTTTTCAAAAATATGCACCGGGAGTCCAAATGGACGGAAACCGTCCGTTTGACCGTTAGTTGACCAATAAAATTGAATTTTAACCAATTTTTGACCAACTTAAAAGGGTAGAAAGATAAATTTGACAAACTTAAAAAAATCATCTTCTTCCTCATCTCACCCCGCACCCCCACCCAACCTAAACTAACCTGCAGAAGGTAGAACCCTACCCCACCTAAAACAATAGCCCAAATCCGCCGCCCAAAACCAGCAACGACGACACCAACTCTCGTCGACCAGCCACAGCCACAGAACCAACTGCCACCACAACCATCAAACCTACACCAAAAAACCCATTCCACATTGCGTAACAGTGAGCAACCACGACCAAAAACTAGAAATAAAATAAAACAAAATAAAATATTGCCATATTTTATGGTTGCAGAAAATTCCAATTTGAACTCCGATTCAAGATTTGAAATAAAGTGTATTTATTGATGAGATTTAAAATCAATTGGAACTCCGATTCAAGATTTTCAACCATACTTCTCGTTTGTGAGTATTATTACAAATATTGTCAGATTTGAAGGTTGCAAAAAATTCCAATTTTCTTTGACTAACAAAATTGGAAAGAAAATTAGAGAGAATGGATTGTTATGGTTTAGAGTGGGGAGTGGGGTGTGTGGTATATAAGAAGTATGGGGGTTGATGATGTTGATGAGAAAGAGGCGATTCCATCTTCTGTAGGTTAGTTTAGGTTGGATGAGGGTGGGTGTCGGGGTGAGATGAGAAAGAAGATGATTTTTAATTTTTATTTCTTCTCTCTTTTTTATTTTATTTTGTTTTATTTTTATTTCTAGTTTTTTAAATTATTTTATGTATATAATAGCAGATTTACCATTTTACCCATTTTAATTTGGTCAAAATCTGTCAAAGTCCACTGTCCTTGGTCAATTAACGGTCAAACGGATGGAAACCGTTCATTTGGACCCCAGGTGCATATTTTTTAAAGGTTTGAGATTGTGGGTGGGATAAACGAAAGGTTTGAGCAAATTCTGTTAATAAACGAAAAGTTTGGTACCTCGATTGCACTTTTCCCGAAAATAAATGACTTCGTTATATATCATGAGCTGAAAATAATGGATGATGAAGTTCACCTTATCCTTTAACAAGTAGCAAGAGAGGGAAGGGACCATTTTTCTTAAGAAGGCTCGATTATGGGACTCCATCGATTTCTACAGTGATCGGCCTTTTTTCCTAAGGAAATGATTAGTATTGAATTGTTTTTTTTACATGTCATGAGTAATAAAATATGTCTCTCGACATCTATCGTTTATTTGATGTGAAGTCTATTCAATTAATTAATTTTCTAAATATGAATCCTTTGATCAATTGAATGCCCGAGACTAATCATTTGGTGGATGTCAAATTTATGACTTCATCCTCGAATCTTCGTTTGTCTAATTTCTCGTGCCTATCTATATATATTCGAACCATGTCATCATTTTCTTGAAGCTTTTGAATGTTGTCGTCTTTATCTTCATTAGATCCATAGAATTTTAAATTTTAATTTTATTATTAATCGTTTAATTGATAGTCAATTTTCCAACCGTGTTTGGCATGTTGAGATGATAATTGATTCTAGATAAATAAAAATTTGACACACATTCTATATCAAAAAAATAAAAAAGTAAATAAGTTCATTATTTCCTTTTGTAATTTGTGCGATTCTAACAATTAAGTTAAGCAACCTGTTTCATTAATCAATTTCTTATATTTAAGTAAAATAAAATAAAGATAATATAATAATTTCAAGATGCACAAAATGTGGCCTAGCTAGTACTTCGTAACAAAAATTATGCACTAGACAAGTTCATGGTAGAAAATTTATCAAATATTAAGGTTGGGTTTGACGCATTAAATTAAATTGTACAAAGAATTTAGTGCTTGTTTGATAATTTTTTGCTAAAATTTTATCAACTTTTCGATTGATCGAAACTTTAATTTCAATCATACATTTTTTCGGACCCTCAACTTTTCTCAAAGAAGGAAAAATTGTATAACTTTTCTTTAAAACTATAGATAATCATATCATAATATGCGGGAGAAAAATGTTGGAAGTTTAATGAAATCGTCTCTACATATTGGCAAAAATGTAAATGCCCAAATTGGAGGAAGTCTTGAATAATCGTCTGAACTAAAGACTAAAAATAGTGAACTCAGAATTAAATTTGAAAGTGGAATCTTTGCGGCCAATTTCACGTAGTAATTTATTTTGAATTGCTCAAATGTTATCTAAGCAGTAGTCGTATAATAAATTGCGAGTGAATTACCCAAATGGTCGCTGAACTTTGCAAAAAAAATTTACAGGATCACTGAATTTTAAAAATCACTCAACTCATCACTGAATTTTGTAAAATGTTTCCTAGAGGTCGCTAAATTAGGAAACCTTTTGCAAAATTCAATGATGAATTGAATAATTTTTAAAGTCCAGTGGTCTCGTGAAAATTTTTCGCAAAGTTCAGTGATGAATTAAATGATTTTTAAAGTTCAGTAATCTCGTAGAAACTTTTTATAAAGTTAGTGACCATTTGGGTAATTCACTCAATAAATTGCAGACAAAATCTCTTCCAAGAACAGAATTCTCTCCCCACACTGACTCTGCAAGTTCGGCTCAAATTTCACTTACAATTAAGCTTACTTAAAATTAAGTAAATATTAGAATAAAAATTAATAGTTTTTTTATTGTTTAAAGTAACAAATAAATAAGTTATTTCAAAATGTTCGTACCAAAAGTCACCGGCATTTTAGGCGTGAAATAGTATATTATGAAGTGTTTTGTTTTGTTCCTGTTTTTTAAGATCCACACAACCTTCCATTATAAGGAGAAAAATATAAAAAAATAAAAAATAAACATATAATTATTCCAATCTGAACAACTGTGTTGGACAATATTTTCAATGTGTATCTTACACCACAAACTATGTTTTCTTTCTTAATAAATATAGAGGAAATACACAGAAATGACTCAATGACTGTAGCAAATTTTAATATTGGCCTTTGACCCATTAAGTCAATTAAAAAAATAAAAAAAGTTAAAAAATAATTTTAGACACAAAAGGATGATTTTACCCTTGACAAACTGTTTTGGAAGCCGACTGTGAAATCCAAAGAAAACCGACTGTGAGATCCAAAGAAAACTGACGTCACAATTGCCACATTTTTCGATCAACCACCGGCCGACCGTCGCGCGACTTGGATCAACGACCACTATCTACAACGGGCGAAACCATTTCGGTTAGTTGTTATATAATCAATTAAAAAAATATTTGTAATTTTTGTTGTTATATAATCAATTGAATTTTTTTACATTTATTCGATTTAAGCATGAGTAGAACTAGATTGTGTGGTGCTAAGGCGGAAAATGTGAATTTTTTGGACCTCTCATCGTCCAAAATGGCGATTTTCGACGAAAAGAGGCCTTGTGAACGACATCGACTGCTAACAGTCAGGTTTAACAGTCTCATGCCGACTGTTAACAGTTAGCCCAAGACTGCTAACAGACAAAATAGTCATAATAGTCGGCCCGCCGACTGTTAACAGTCTTTGGGCAGATTGTTGACTGTTAACATTTAATTTTTTTAAAAATATATTTTATAATTAATTTATTAATAATTATGTTATTTATTTACTTTTTTTAATTATCTTTTATTTATATAATTTAATAATTGAATATTATCTGAAATTAACAATTTATTTTTCATGTTATTTATTTAATTTTAATTTTTTTTGTAAATATATTTTCCAAATGTAATATACAAGATTAATTTTCATTTGATTAAATAATAATTATGTTATTTATTTTTTTAATTTTTATATTCTTTAATTTTTAAAAATTTATTTAAATAATATTTATAATCTTTAATTTTTTTGAAAATATATTTAATCTTTAATTTTTAACTTTTTTGTATTCTTTAAATATTAATAATTTTTTTTTGTTGAAAATCTCATTAATTTGTATTTTAATTTAATCAATTATTTTTTACATTTGTATTGAATTTATTTATTTTAATTCTAATATTTGAATTTTTGCAGGATGGAGTATCATTTAAATGGGGAGTTGAGACGGATGACGGAGAAAGCTACTTGAAACAATAGCTTTAAGAGTTTTACTGTTGTGCTGGAGCTGCTCGATGATCATCACGGAGATATACTACGACAGTCCTTGTGGCCATTGTATCAGATGCGAAAGGTGCAGTACTCAGGACAGATCATCGATGCACTTCTATGTCGGCTTCTGAGGCCAGTCGACGGCAATTCCCTCCATTTCGACCTTGGGGGCAAAGTCGTCAGTTTCTTGATGTATGAGTTTAGCTTGATCACTGGACTGAGGATTACGGACAATGATGTAGCCATTGAGAGAAGCAATAAGCTGTACGAGACGTACTTTCAGGGATATGGGTCGGTGCTTCTACCCGAGTTGTTGGTCGCGATCAGGGGGTGCAACTCTGATCGCGATCAGATGCTAGATAGATTGAAGGTTGGGCTAATCTACATTCTCGAGAGTGTGATGAGGTGTCATCACAAGAAGACTGCCATCGACATTTATCATTTGCAAGTTGTTGACGATATGATGCGTTCAACAACTATCCATGGGACCGGAGATGCTATGAAGATACCATACATGTCTTCACCAGATCACACTCGAGGCCTAGGGGGTCAATGCACAAATACGATACATATGGATTGCCCTTAGCGGTGTAGGTAAATATTTAATATAATTAAAGTTAAAGTTTTAGTATATTACATTTATGCATAATAAGTGTATGTGTTGCAGATTTGGGTGTATGAGACGGTCCTTGTACTAGGGGCTCGCTTTGCGAAGCGAGGGGAGACACGATACCCTCAGATGCATCATTAGAGATCATTGCGAGCGAACGGATGTCCTACTGGGAAACAGTTATCGGCCCTCCTCGACGATCTTCAGGTAAGTATTATGCATTTGTGATTTATATTATACGTAGTTTAAAATCTATTTATGTGATCGTTAACTAGTTGAAATGTCAATATGTCAGCTTGAAGTCATACCTGAATTGACGCCATCGATGGAAGAGGAGGCTTGAGATCTTGTGCGGGATTTAGGCGTTCCGCACACCCAAGACGAGGAGATGTCTGATCCGAGCCTGGATCGAGATTGGGTATGTGAATTAAATATAATTTATTGAATATCGTCGATGTATAAATTTACTGAATAATTTTTAATGTTATTTATGTAGGAGGGCGGTCCATATGATCGACGATCACCTTCGCCGAAGGTATCGCCGTTGCTATTAGCATCGTCACCGCCTTTCACGGGGTGCCTTTCTTCTTGGCACAGAAAGGGACACCGTGCGACAGTAGTTTGTTCCTCTAGACTACCTTCCGCCTTTTCTCGGTCGCGTCGGGACGAAAGAAAATTTGATTGCAATTTTGTAGAAAGCTTACAATTGAGAATTTGAATACATTGAAAGTAAATTGAACATTGATTGATGAAAACTGAACATTACAATTGATGAAAGCAGAAAATTACAAATGCTGGTACAGGGGGCGGACACCAGTGAGCTTGAAAGATTTTTGAATGACTAATACCCCCTATAATAGCATTCTGAACAAAAACCCAAGTGACGGGAATAGACGTTTGAAAGACGAGGAATCATACTAAACGTTTATCAATATCAGAGCTATTTTACAATTGAAATAACTATTACAATGAAAAGAAAATTACAACTCAAACTTGAAGTAATATTTACAATGTGCGGCCGAAGTTGGGCAAACTGCGGCTGCTATAGTGTCAAGGGGCTAAGTAAAGCTACGATCCTTGACATTCTCCCCCATTTGTTTTGGCGACGTCCTCGGTGCCATCAATACATGATACGCTTCAATTAATGATTTGAAGGCCCCGAGATCTTTTTCTCTTTCCCAAGTATTCTCCTCGCTGCTGCATCCCATCCATTTGACCAAGTACTCCTGATAATCTTTTCTAGAAGCCCGAGTGATTCGATGGTCAAGAATAGTTTCAGCAACCTTCTTTCCAGCTTTCTTCAGTTCAAATACAGGTCGCTTTGGCTCATTTCTAGATGCGTCCTCCTTATCCGAAAAGTATGGCTTCAACACATTAACATGAAGGACCTTGTGGATTTTACACCATGAAGGGAGTTCAACTCTGTATGTAACTCTTCCAATCCTCTTCACAATGGGTAATGGTCCAATGTATTTTGGTGACAATCTTGAGTCCTTCCCTCTTGTTGGTTTGTAAACATTTCTGTCGGGAAGCTTAACCATTACCAGATCTCCAACATTGAATTCAATAAAACGGCGCTTTAGATCTGCAGCCTTTTTATACCGTTTTTGAGCTTTTTCAAGATAACTCCAAGCAATTTCAATATTTCGTTTCCACTCTTGAGAAAAGCTCTTTGCTTGAGGGGACTTGGTATTTCGTTCGATATCCACTGTATGAGGGAGTAGCAGTTGCTGGCCAGTAACAATCTCAAAAGGACTCTTATTGGTGGAAGAGCTCTTTTGGGTATTGAAGCAAATTTGGGCCGCATCCAAAAGTTTTACCCAGTTTTTCTGCGAAGTAGAGATAAAGTGCCGAAGATATTCTTCTAGCATAGAATTGAAGCGCTCCGTCTGTCCGTCAGATTGTGGGTGAAAACTAGAACTCATGCTCAAAGTTGAACCAAGAAGTTTGAACAACTCAGTCCAAAATATGCCAGTGAAACGAGGATCTCGATCACTGACGATGTCCTTAGGCAGCCCCCAGTATTTGACAATATGTTTGAAGAAGAGTTGAGCTGTCTCTTCCGCAGATACATACTTAGGCGCTGCAATGAAAGTTGCATATTTTGATAGACGGTCCACCACGACAATGATAGTGCCAAAATCCTCAACTTTTGGCAACCCAATAATGTAGTCCATCAATACACTTTCAAATGGTTGGGTTGGAACGGAAAGGGGCTCCAGCAAGCCCGCCTTTTTCTAACGATCTGCCTTATCTTGCTGACAAATAAGACAAGTTTTTACATATGTTGCAATGTCGTCCTGCATTTGAGGCCAATAGTATGCACGTTGTAGTAGTGCACAAGTGCGTTCCTCTCCGGGATGCCCCGCCCAAATGGTGTCATGACATTCCGTAATTAGTGATTTCCTCAGATCTCCGCCCTTAGGAACATATAGGCGGTCTCCCTTTGTCTTCACTAGTTTCCCATCTAGCCAGAACTGTCGAGTTTTACCCTGTTTGATAAGGTCGACCAAATATTGGGTAGCCGGGTCCTTCTCCATAAGTGTCCGAATTTGGTCTCTAGTGTTCGTGGAGACTGCGCTCCCTGAACGAGCAGCTACAGAGCAGATGGTAGCTAAATCGGCCCGTCGACTAAGAGCATCAGCAACATGATTACTAGAGCCGGGATGATACTCTAACATAAAATTGAACTCTGAAAGGAATTCCTGCCAACGAGCCTGTTTGCTTGATAGTTTATGTTGGGACATAAAGTGACTAACTGCAGTGTTATCTGTCTTCACAATAAATGGAGACCCAAGCAGATAGTGACGCCATCTTCTGAGACAATAGACAACTGCTAACAATTCCTTTTCATGTGCCGAGTAACGACGTTCTGTCTGGTTTAACTTTCGGCTCTCATATGCTACCGGATGTCCTTCTTGCATGAGGACTCCACCAAGGGCAAAGTTTGAAGTATCTGTATGAACTTCGAATGGTTTAGCCATATCCGGTAAGGCTAAAATCGGGTTCGTCCACATGGACTTCTTCAACCTTTCAAAAGCAGCTTGGCATTGGGATGACCAATCCCAATCCTTATCCTTCTTTGTCAATTCAGTAAGGGGCAGTGCAATTTCTGAGTAGCCTTTCACAAATCTTCGATAGTAATTGCATAACCCAAGAAATGAACGTACATCATGTACGATTTTTTGTGGTTGCCAATCTTTGATGGCTGTAACCTTCTTCGAATCCATGCAAATTTTGCCTTGTTCAATGATGTGACCCAAGAAACTGATAGACGTCTGAGCAAATGAGCATTTAGACGGCTTAGCATAGAGTTCATTCTCACGTAGCCGATTAAAAACTTCCCTCACATGCTGGACATGTTCCTCCGATGTCTCGCTGTAGATTACTATGCCATCCAAGTACACCACGACAAAATCATCTAAGAACTCGTGAAGTACCTGATTCATCATAGTACAAAATGTTGTTGGAGCATTTGTCAAACCAAAAGGCATCACCTTAAATTCAAAGGCTCCATATCTGGTTACCACCGTAGTCTTTGCTTCGTCTCCCTCCTTAATCCGAACTTGCCAGTATCCGGACCTAAGATCAATTTTTGTGTAATACTTCGCCCGACTCAATCGATCGAAGCAATCTGCAACTAGTGGGATATGATAGCTATTCTTTACAGTAATCTTGTTCAGGGCTCGATAATCACAGCACATTCTAAGAGAACCATCAGTCTTTTTCTGAAACAATACAGGAGCTCCGTATGGCGTCTTCGCAGGCACAATGATTCTACTCTTCAACATTTCCCCCAATTGCTTCCTAAGCTCTTCAAGCTCAGGCTGAGACATATGGTATGGCGCCCTGGCGGGAGCTTTAGCGCCTGGAATAAGTTCGATCTCATGATCAATCGTCCTTCTTGGTGGTAATTTCTTTGGTAATTCTTCCGGCATGATGTCCTCAAATTTTCGAATAAGCCTTTTAACGGGTTTTGGAATAGGACCATTCGCCTCTTCGACCTCCTCTAATCGAAGAGTAGACAAAAAAAGGGTTCATTTCTCTTGAAACCTTTACTAAATTGCATGGCTGAGATACTTTTCTCGCCCTTCCTCCCAACCTGTGTAGGGATGACACACGGCTTATTACCCATCATCATTAACGAATCGGAATATGGCAACACTGCTGTCTTAGTATCCCGAAGAAATTCCAATCCTAGAATAAGCTTGAAATCATCCATCTGAACTGCAGATAAATTTGTCCTTCCCTCGAAAGGACCTGCTTTGATCAACACCGATTTCGCCACTCCAGCTATTGGTTGAGCAGCGGAGTTGATTGCTTTGACTTTTCCACTACCCTTTTCTAGAACCAGTCCGAGCCGCTCTACTTCGGTACATGCAAGGTAGTTGTGGGTAGCACCAGTATCCACCATAGCCCTGATTGGCTTCCCATTGATTTTTACATCAATGAACATTAAGCCTTTGGCCCTACAAATACGAGTCTTCGCTTCTTCCATCTTTGCCGCTTTCAATGGGACATCATCCTTTTCAGCAACCCGATGCGATAGTGTGTTGCACCGATGTGAAAATGCCCCCAACTACTTCCTCATCCTCTTCAGAGTCAGTCTCATTATGACAATTAGCTTGCGGGACCTCTTGTTTTGAACTTGGCCCGCTACTTGCTAACTGACAATATGCATTCACCATCCGCTTCTGAGGACACTCCGACACTCGATGAGGTCCTTTACATAAAAAACACTTCAATTTGAGAGTGGCATCAGTTCGGCCCTCCGTTGCTTTTCCTTTGTTCCAATTGTTACTATTACTGCCGTTAAAATTTCTCTGAAAGCCACGGGTGCTTTGATAGGCTCCTTCTCTATTTTGAGAGTAGCGCTCTCCCCCATTTGGGTTCGAGCTGGGTCTGTAAGGTCTGTTACCACCTCCAATTGCTTGATTACTCCCCGAAGGTCGATCTTTTCTAGATTTTATTTGGTAGTCGCTCAAGCATTCAGCGGCTCCCATGGCCGTGCTTAAATCAGTAACCTTCTGTTTTTGAAGTTCCGTGCGTGTCCACGGTTTCGACCCTTCCATAAAGGTGAAGAGCTTGTCCTTTTTTGACATATCCCGAATATTCAGCATATGCCCTGAGAAGGATTTCACTTACTCCCTGATAGAGCTCGTGTTTTTCAGGTCTCGAAGAGCCCGTCGAGCCTGATACTCGACATTTTCCGCGAAAAACTGTGATCTGATTACTTCCTTGAGGAGATCCCAAGAATCAATTCGAATCATGTGGGCCTGAATGTCCGCATATTTGGTTCGCCACCATAGTTTTGCATCTCCACCCAGATACATGGTAGCTGTGGTTACCTTTCTAACTTCATCTTCGATCGAAGCTGCTAGAAAGTACTGTTCCATATCAAACAAGAAGTTTTCGACTTTTTTTGCATCACGTCCCCTCCGTAGGTACACGGTTCAGGAATTCTGAGTCTAGGAGCATACTCGTGTGCGGGAGCTTGCCCATTGCCCACCGCACGTTGGAGTACTCGCAATTGAGCTCTCAACGCTTCCATTTCATCCTGCAGATCAGGAATGATTGCAGCAACTTCCGTCATTGCTGCGCAAGCTCTTTGGCTCTCATCCAATTGGATGTGTAATCCACGAATCTCAGATTCGGCCATCTTGACTTTTTCCTCGAGACCTTCCATAGTATAGCACAACCTAGTAGTTGTCTCATCAAGCGCATCCACGCGCTGTTTCATAGTACCCTTCTTTTGAGGCTCTACCACTTCAGTGGTGTGTGATGTAATTGGATCCATAGCTTTCTTATCGAGGGTCGTGAGCCGCAGATCTGATACCAACTTTCACGGGGTGCCTTTCTTCTTGGCACAGAAAGGGACACCGTGCGGCAGTAGTTTGCTCCGCTAGACTACCTTCCGCCTTTTCTCGGTCGTGTCGGGACGAAAGAAAGTTTGATTGCAATTTTGTAGAAAGCTTACAATTGAGAATTTGAATATATTGAAAGTAAATTGAACATTGATTGATGAAAACTGAACATTACAATTGATGAAAGCGGAAAATTACAAATGCTGGTGCAGGGGGTGGACACCAGTGAGCTTGAAAGATTTTTGAATGACTAATACCCCCTATAATAGCATTCTGAACAAAAACCCAAGTGACGGGAGTAGACGTTTAAAAGACGAGGAATCATACTAAACGTTTACCAATATCAGAGCTATTTTACAATTGAAATAACTATTACAATGAAAAGAAAATTACAACTCAAACTTGAAGTAATATTTATAATGTGCAGCCGAAGTTGGGCAAACTGCGGCTGCGATAGTGTCAAGGGGCTAAGTAAAGCTGCGGTCCTTGACACCGCCGAGGGTATCTCCTTCTCCCTCATCAAGACACCTCCCCCGTATATTTTCGGCACACAGTGATAATTTGTATGCCGGTCTGACTGAATTTATAGTGAAGGAGGTCGGTGCGCTACAAAAAGAGTTGACAGAAAGGGTCAATGATCTGAAACGAGAGTTGACAGGGAGGGTCGACGTTCTGACAGGGAAGGGTCGACAATATGGGACGAGAGTTGACAGGGAGAGTTGACAATCTATCCCATGATGTTGAAATACTACATTCTTACGTTGTCGACCTTTAGGATACGGTAGCGGTACTTAGAGGAGATTTAGCCGATAGGCGATGGGGAGACAGAGGGGATGGCGGAGATGATGATCGAGATGGTGCCAGAGATGATGATGGAGAGGAGGGTCACCCACATTTTTAGCGTGATGAGACATTAGAATCATTGTGGTTGTCTATGGAGGGAGAGGGGACGACGGAGGGAGTGACCCCGATGAGAGGGGCGAAGGAGGTGGTGACGGAGGAGGTGGCCCCGGAGGTCGAGAGGACGCTCGTCGTGATTGAGGGTAAAAGACATGCCGTTGATGAGACGGAGCAGGTGGTTGACAAGAGGTTGAGAGTGCCGTCACAGTATGTTGTTTCCCCCTTCACGGCTGAGGCCAAGAGGAGGACGTTCATCGATGGGATGCACCCGAACTTATTCAGGGAGGTGGACAACGCCAAGTGAAAAGCATTTGAGACGGAGTGGAGGAGAATTATCCCCGGGTAAGTATTGTATGATTTTAATAAAGCACTGTACGCTAACTCGTCTATGCTTATTTTAACATTTCCCTACTTTTTCAGAGTTAGCCACACGATAGGTCAATGGATGGTCTCGGACGCTTACAAGTGGTTCCACGATATCACCACTTTGGGAGCTTAGCTCGCCGACGATGTAAGTGAACTATTTATTTCGTGTTTTTATTTTTACGTCACTTTGTGTTTATTAAATAAATAACTCATACTTTTTTTGTGTTTCCTGATGCAGCACATCGACCTGACCATGGACTTGCTGCGAGATCGAGCTCAAAGACATCCAAAATCATTTGACGTCCATGGTCGAGTCATATTAAACATCGAGTTCCTGCGTGCCGTTACCATAGATTATCAGTCGCTCCAACTTATGGGTAACGAGTACACGGTGCCAGAATATATGCTCGAGTGGGTCATAGGAATGTCGCCGAGTGTCGGGGAAAATCGTGGGAGGGTTGTACACATATGTACATTCCAGCGTGCATCAATAATCACTATGTTACGCTGGAGATCGTTTTTGCTGACACGACTATATATGTGTACGACTCAGATCATTCATGTTTGACACAAGGCCAGCTAGAGCAAAACCTAGAGTCCGTAGCTGTAATTGTTCCTATGATGGCCAGACGAGCGGGGATGACTGTACATGACAGATTGCGGATTGTTCGGAACAAAACGACAGCGCGACAGTCCATAAGGTAAGTGTTTGAACTTTGTTGTTTTCATCTTTCATATTTAGTTTTTAGCTGCACAGTACTGAACTGATCCATTTTTGTTCAATTGTAGCGGCGACTGCGTCATATTTGCCATTAAGTATGTTGAATTTTTAAGTATAGGAGATACGGTTGATGGAATCAACCGATCGTGGATACAGAACTGGAGAAAGAAGCTAGCTTGTGATTTGTTCGAATTTAATGGTGACCCGTAAATTTGTATTAAATATATGTAATATTCGAATTGTAAATTTAATTATTTTTTGTGATTATGAAATAATTGTAAATTTGTGTTCAAATTTTATAACATTCACATTGGAACTATTTTCTTCATATGAATCATTATAATTACCATTTATCAATAATAAATATTGAACATTGAACATTTATGAAGAACAAATATTGAACAGTGTAAAGTAAACAAAAATATTATTCATTTAATGTACCTGTCTAATTGTCATTTAGGGGAATTTGACTGCTACAAAATTGTCGAGTATGCCCTATGGCTCTGCACTTGCCACACCTACGCGGTCGAGGAAACTCTCTGGTAGATGGTATTCTAGACGTACTTGGATGTCCAGGACCACGCAGTTCTACTACTGGTGGCAACAAATTATTAAATGGGAGAATGTGCTCGAGAACCTCCCACTCGGCTTCATTCGGCAGAGGAAATATAGTCTCAGCATATGCTGTTCTCCAAGACTCAGTCGTATAATACAAAGAGCATAACGTTCTTGCTGCAAAGCCTCGATACATGGCCACCGCAACTGCATGTTCACATAAAAAACTCTCTAACTGAAATCTCATACAAGTGCATGTGTTATCAGTCAAGTCCACCATATATGTCGTATTACGTGCACATTGCACGGAGAAGCGGAACTCATCCAGTGCTTCCACATTCAATTTCCTCGCGACCTCTACCGTCTTAAAGAGTTTTTCCTCTTGAGCTGGGGCCAATACGCTAGTGCAACTCTGTGATGCCGCACGTCGGTCATGAAAACACTGTTGCAACTTATTACTAATGTTCTCAATCATTGCGAGAATTGATAACTCTCGATCCTTCTTAAACAATGCATTGAGAGACTCCGCGTTATTCGACATCATCATGTTGTATCGACGTCCTGGAAAGTATGACCGCGCCTATTGTTCGATCCCCATGTTCGTCAGATACTCCAATGCCGATAATGATTTACTTCCTATCTCGAACATGAACTTATTATACTCTTCAGCACTATAAGCTTCGATTGTTCTCCTGATTAATGAAACGATGCCTTTGCCCCGATACCTAGTCTTCAAATTACTTTATATATGGTACATGCAATACCCGTGATGTGCCTCCAGAAAAATTTCAGCTATACCGTTTATTATAGAATGTCCCCGATCGATTACAAAGGCAAGGTCTTCGACTTCCCCGATCAATTACCTCAATTTAGAAAAGAACCAACGCATGGACAGATTATTCTCGTTGTCGACTATGCTGAATGCAATAGGGTAAATTTGGATGTTGGCGTCTTGAAATGTAGCAATAATTAATTTATCTTGATATTTAGCTTTTAGAGTTGTACTATCAACTAGAATTGCGGGTCGCATTGTATTTTGAAAACCTCGAATACATTGTCCGAGAGTCATGAAGAAATACTTAAAACAATTATTGCCTCTCGTCTCAATAAAAAATGCTGTGCCAGGATTAGTTGTCCCTATGTAATGGCAATACCTGGCCAATTTAGCATAACTCTTCTCAACCGATCCCATTAAATTATTCAACGCATATTCTTTGGCCTTCCAGGCTTTCTGGTCGCTCATGACCATTCCATACTCTCGACGGACATCGTTAATGATGTCCAAAGGTCTGTAGATCGTCCGTGGGTCCTGATACTTGTGCATTATCTGTCGACCAATAAACCATGCTCGAGCTTGCCTGTGATCGTTTCGAAGAATTTCCACTTCGCAGTATGTTCCCGTGAATACTTGCGAATTACGAAGCACTCATTCGTGTCCATCTTAGTTGCTCTCAAGCGCCAATTGCAACTGTTTTTGACGTAGGCAACTGCCAACAATGACTTGTTTGATTTCTTTACTTTGCACTCAAAGTTATATTTTAATACCAGTCGGTGCACAATTTCCTGCAAATCTTTCTTGGTTTCAAACAGTTGCTCGACATATAAGTCATCATCATCAGGAGCCACACGGGAAGAATTGGAGGATGGTCCACTTGTTCCAACCTGTGAGCTCCCAGCCAGCTCACGTCTCTATCGGGATAAAGCAATCAAATTCTCATTTGTAAACTCATTTATATTCTTATTGTTTTCAACTGTTGACAAAATTCTGTGCGTAACAGCAATGTTACGATTAGGAGCAACTGTCTCAGGAATAATCACATCATCCGCAGGAACTATCTCCACCGTCTCCCAAAAATCTCGATCATTATTATCCGCCTTATCTGAATCTTCGCGTTCACTTTCGATAATATCCTTCTTAACTAAAGTCACACCAAAAACAGTCGGAGTCCGATGCATTTTATTCAATTCTAATAGATAATTCAATTCAGCATCATTAGTAACGAATGTCAGTGGAATCGGAATGGATGAATCCTCATAACCGTTGAATAGATATCCCAATTACATATCGTATTGAGATTGATCGACATTCAGCTTATTTTACAAATCGGGGTACACTTCTGAGTATGATGTACTCTTTATTATGGGAATTGCAATACAACCACATATGTCGCTCGTCCATCTCCATTCTCATCGATTATTTTCATTCAATTCGAAATCACCGAAATAACAGACGGGATTATCATATCTGCATGAGGAAATAGAATTTTTTTAATAACTTACAACAAAAAAATTCATATGTTTAGTGATTTAATCAACTTCATTTATTAATTATAAGAAAAAATTAGTGCCAGCAAAAATTAATTAATTAATTAATAGCTTTAACAATCGATTTTTGTGAAAATAGAAGCACAAAAATCGATTGTTTGGTTATTTAACAGCCAACGGTCGACTGTTAAACAACCAAAGATCTGTTCAATTTTTTTTATAGGTTTTTCTGTTAAAAAAAATTATACTAACTATTACTATGTCGAAATAAAATTTCTCTATTCAAACGTATACTAATTTACTGAAAATAAAATTAAACATGCGTAAATATTCTTACTGATTTGAAGTAATTGATATGAAAAAAAATTCCAGTTTCAGCATTTGAAATTTTTTTGAGATTTTGAGGTTCAAGCAAATGAAAGATGAGAATTTTTTTTATGTTGGAAGCTCGTTTTGAAGTTTTATAAGTGAGAAAATGTTTGATTTTCAATTATTAACTAAAAGGACAGTAAAATCTTTTCAACAATACATTTTTTTGTAATTGTATAATACATTTAAGGACATCTTTATCTTTTACCATATAAGAGGTCATCGTAATAATATTCAAGATTTTCAAAGTCAAATTGAAATTTTGAACCTCTGACTGGTTCAAATTTAAAAGTACCCCATAAATATAAGAGAAGATCTTCAATCACAGTCTAAAATTATTTTTTTATTCTTTTTCTTTACAGCATTTAACTTTTTATTCTTGTTCTTCTTTTCTTTAAATCCAAAATACAATTAAAAATACTAGTCCGTAACCACTATACTTGAAAGCCAAGTAAAATATTGAGGAAAATGAATTGCATCATATCATTTGACAGAAAAATATCATTATTATTATTATTTTTGGGTTAGGATATTGAGAAGAAAAAGCAATAAAAAGGGAAGTTCTAACGCATGGCTATAAGAATAAACTCAAAATACATCAATATCTCATATATACCAAAACTATGTCTATCTAACTGCTGAGACAGTAAATTATGAACACGAGGTAAAGCCGACTAGAACATTCACAAAAAATTATATATACGACACTTTTCTCATTATTTGCTCCAACATAACACAGTGTAACTGACATGTATGATGACAATCTCATCCGTATGGGAAAAACAAATAGATAAGGCAGATCCGAAAGTAGATAAAACATGGATTGTTCAAGTGGTTTTAGCTTGCATTCAACAAGTGTTACCATCTAACCTTTTTACTGCATCTCTCCAATCACAATTGCATCTGCACCCAACACAAAAACATTACACACAGATAGCCCACCTGACTCTGAAAAAAAGTTTGACCGGCCAGATCACGAGTACTTCCAATAAGGAAAGAAACACCCTGCAAATATTCCCAACCATGTCAGTTTCAGTGTCCATGTACAAATTAGAAGAAATTCTAAATATGTCGCTACACCAACAAATGCCCCAACCCTGAGGAATTTATATATCTGTTGATACAGTAGAAGAAACAACATGATAATACACTGCAAAGGATGGCAATAATGGTAGTTAATAATCCAGAACAAATACATACAGCATGTATGGATGAGCTTAAAAGTGAGTCAAACTTACTTTCAACTAAATTTTTGTGTCCAAACAAATTTAAATAAGTAAAAATTTCATACGCACTCCATTATTTGAGTGGATAAGACCTATATTATAGAGTATATAACTTCGATCATAGGGATCAAATTCTAGTTATGTTTCCAGAGAAAAAAAATATTACTTATTTTGTCAGTAGAATGGGTGGTTACTTGCAAATAAGGAACTTATTTCCAACTTTGGCCAAAAAAATAATTTTGTTCTAGAACTTATCATTTAGCTTATTTTTGGTTCATGTTTATAAATACTCAAGCCACTTTTTATCCACACGTTTTGAGGGACCTACAAGTACTAATATATCTTCTACTCATTTCTATTTATTTATAATTTAGACCTTTTATACACACTTCCTATACTTGCTTTTAGTAGATCTTTTAAACTTTTCCAAATATGCAGACAGTCATGCAGGCTACACAGTTGCAGAGACCATGGAAGAGAGTGATTACTATACCTTCAACCAAATTTGAAACCACCTGGTGGAACAGGAAGTTCACCTCCGAAGTTGAATCCAGGTTGTGTAGTATCACCAGAGGGCAGCTGCTCATCCTCTTCTTCTAACCAATATGTTTCAAGTATCTTCACTGCTTTCTCGTATATTTCATTGTTGTCATGACTCTGGAGGTTCTCAATCTTCTCTAGACCCTCTGCATCATCAATCATTTGGGCAAAGATATTCACGTCTTTGGTGTTGCCTTGGTTCTTCTCAGCTTCTCCAACCTTCAGTATGTTCTCAAGACCTTCCAAGCAGACCGTGACAATCCTTGGATCTGGACAAACTAGAAGGTCACACAGTGGCTTTATACAACCCTCTTGCACCAAGAACCTGCTACCAAGTTGAAGCATTAATACTCAACACAAATGTACAGTAACCTACACGAATGAGATAATGGCTAACAAAGAGTTATACTTGATTTGCTCGTGAGTCCCGCCGGATGTCGCATTTGAAATAGCCCAAGCAGCCTCTTTTTTTATCTCAAATTCAGCATTTTGAAGCAGTTGGACAAGAGGTGAAAATATACCAGCCTCAATCACGGCCTGCGTATTCAGATGATATATCTTCAGTATCCGGCATTGTAAGAGATGAATGCAAGACTCATAGTTACACAAAAAACAGAAATACAAATGCCCCGCATCAAATAAAAATACTACTACAGGACAAGAAGAAAATGGTGAATATCTTTAAACAAGACAGCAAGAGAAAAATCTTCAGTCTTGATGTTCAAAACAATATTTGACAGTCATTTTTACTTCAACTTCAAAACCCCCCCCCTCCCCCCC
>NC_036247.1:15391633-15451406 GCF_002742605.1 Olea europaea var. sylvestris | reverse complement strand
AAAAAAAAAAAAAAAGATTCCATAGTAATTTACATACCTGAATCTGATCCTTATTTCCAGCAGTGATGTTTGATATGGTCCAACAAGCTTCCTTCTTGATGCTTTTCTTATGATTTTGAGTCAGCAAGTTAAGCAGACAAGGAAGAGCCCGATTCTCAATAATAACCTGAAAATAATTAAACAGAAGTGAGTTTCTGAAAAGGTAATGCTGCTTAGTCCTTTCGGTGATAGGAGTGGAATTTTTATTGGAGTTTTATTTAGAAAGGCTGTCAACTTGATTCTTTAAAAGATGCTTATAAGTGTATTTGGGTTGATGCTCCAGCTGATACCGATTTGAAAAGGGTTAATCAAAGAATTGTTTAGTCTCTTTATATTTCCACCACTCAAAATTTCAAATCATGGTGGTCGTTAAACACGAAAAGCATTTTCCTGTCTAAGGACCCTTACAGTACATCACAATGGCACACCAAGAAATGCCCCCATACGCCTTGATAAGCACAACTAAGATTTCATTAAAGGATTTAAATGGAGTTACAATGCATAGTTCAAGAACAGCAAAGGACTACATAAGAATAAAGCTGATCAAATTTGAAGAAGAGCTATAGATTGATTTCAGAAACCAATTAATATCTTTCAAAGATCATGAGTACTCAAAAATAATTATATAAAAAATAATCATAAAAGAAGCCTAGTAAGCGATATATTAAAATAAACTGTAAAATTACATTTTCGATCCTTTCTACCATTCAATCTATTTAGGGGATTTCTGACCTATTACGCACTGGGGCCAACCTACTACACACTTATAATGCTAATAAGGGTCATTTGCATTTCACCTCCTACAAAAATGGCAAGTGACTGGCAGTTTGATCAAGTACATCCCTTGAAGTCGTATGCTCCCAATATGCACAAGTCTTTTGCCGATTGACAACTCTTCTTTTGCAAATGTACTTTTTCTTAGTACAAGCTTCTCTCTCTATATCTCCCTAACCCAACCACTTTTCACATTTTAGTTGACAATATGATCATATAAGGACAAGTGCTTGAATCATGAATTTCACTATGCGTAACTAAGCACAACTATTTCGAAAAGGAAATTGATTTTGAGTCATTTGACTTGAATGAAAACCAAGAGATTCCCAAGTCACTACAAAGATGCTCAAACATTTAAATTAGCGTTGGAACACAATGGAGGCCATTTAAGAAAACAAAGACAAGAAACTCGTGCAGTTTTGTAACAAAATAAAAAACAATGACAAAGTAGGAAACTTCTGCTAAAAATTAATGATGATAAACAAGAAACACCACATATAGACATGATAAACATTCCAAGGGTATCATTTATGAAAGAGTAGGTGCTTAAAGACCAACTACATAAAAGATGAAAGACAAAAAAGCAGAAAGATCAGTAAAACGAAAGGTAGATTTCCATTTCATAGTCATTCAGATAATCATCAGTTCATACTAAGAAGAAAGGATCACATGAACAGTAGAAATGCATCAAGTATGTCAGACAGGCATCAAACGCCAATCATAGTTAATGAATATCTCATAACCACGAGCACATTAAAAAATTATAGCAAAATCAATAATATCCAAAAATTTTTTACACTCTCCTCGTGTAACAAATAATTTTTCTATACTAGACTAAGAGCATGCTTGGTTAAATTTTAAAAAATAAAAATAATAATAAATATATAAATAAATAAAATAATAATATCTAGCACCAGTTTAAATGGCCACAATTGATAGATCTAGTTAAATGGATGTGTAACATTGCATTTAAACGAATCTATCATTTAATACCATTTAGTTGCCACCTCAAACTAGTATTCAACATTATTGGGACTAAATAACATTATTCTTTAAAAAAGTTTAGTTAAATGAGAAAATAATATATATTTTTATCATGTGTCTTGATCAAAGTGATTTTAATGAAAGGTAGGTCTTACAGTCAAATAAGTTTTTATTTTTTATTTAAATACTTTAAAAAAATATAATGTGTATTTAGACAGTGAGGTAGATTTCATATCAAATAAATGTAACTAACAATCATCTTTCGCCGCATGTAGACTCATAATGAATTCGTGTTTGTACATGCTCGACCACACCCTTGGCATTTCTGCATTCTAGTAGTTTCACAGGGTAACCTTTTGAAAGTAGGCTGTATCTGGATTACTAAAGGAGGTATGCACTTCAAACGTACTATAAGCATTATCTCAAAACAGAAAATAGATCGTGAATATCACAAAAAAATGATTACATCTGAACCATGAACCATCAAGCATTGCAATATATTTTCTGTACATTGACAAGGAGAAAGGAGAATTCGATACACAACAAAGGGGTTAGTACGTAGACCATCATAACCACTAAAAGACCAGATGACAATGTATACATTTCATACATGAAACAAGTCAGCAAGAGTTAGCTAGTAAAACATAGTAGGCTGTGGTGACTGGAGACCGCTGGAAGGGTGAATCGACCAATTGTTTGACTGTGTGACAACAAATTCTTATGCTCGAAAGGAATTTCTCAAATAAAGATTAAGTACAAAGACAGCTGTATACCTGAGTCTGGATATCATCTCCAGTGACAATATTACCAACAGTGCGCAGAGCAGGAATCAACACAGATGGCGAAGGATGTCTGTAAACCATGAGAAACCCAATAAGCAAAACTATGAAGTTCAATATACAAAAACAAAGCTACAAATGAATTCCACGAACACAGATGTAAAAAATATGGAATGATATCAAATTGGATTTTGTCACTGACAGCAAAAGTTCAACCAAACGAGGGCTAACACCAGCCTCGATCACAGCTTGAATTTTATCATTTGTCCCATCGGATAGATACGACAGTGCCCAACATGCATCAGTAAGAACTTCTTCATCATTGGTGTGTATCAAATGAGCAAGAGCAAGGAGGGCAGGCTTCACCTGCTCAATAATTTTCAAACGGAATTGATTCAATTTAAAACGGTCCAGCAGGATTGATATGCAACAAGACCAAGAAGCAAAGTAATAATAGGACAAACCTGCTCAAACTGGGGCTGTGGCTTTCCCCGACAAAAGTTTGACAGTGTCCATGTTGCATTTCGCAACATAGATAGCTTTGCTTTGTCATTAAATTGTGCTAACAAGGGCATTAACGCTCCATAACTAAGGACAAGATCACGACATTTTGGTGAATCGCCAGCAATGTTTCCTAACGCCCAAACTGCCTACATCAAGTAGTTGAACAAAAGACAAAAACAGCCAAAAAGTAAAATTCAAAGCTGAAGCACAACGCCATCATGTTATTTACAACATCTACCTGTTCACGAACATCATCGCTAGGGGAACTGAGAAGTCTCACAAATATGGGAACTGCACCATGATCAATCACGACCTTGGTGTTCTCGGATGTTCCAGATGCAATGTTTGTAAGAGCCCAAGCTGCCTCAAACTAGATAAAGGAATAACTCAATGCATGATCCAAAAATTTAGAACACAAAAACAAGAAGAAGCACTTATAAGCCCAAATTTAAACCTGAAGCTGCGGGTAATCATCTCTTCCAAGAAACTCAACAAATCGAGGAACAACTCCAGACTGTATTACTTCTTCAATTGGTGGGTTTCGTTCTGTAGCAACAAATTAATTAAAAACAAACAGAACCAGCCGAAAGAAAAAATTAACACTAGACAGTAATAAGATCCATTTCAAATTTAATAGCATCAACGAAGATTTTAATTAACTAATTACCTATTGAAAGAAGTTTGCGAAACTGAGTTGTGGCCTCGAGTTGTAGTGTGCCGTCATTCGACCAAACGCCAGCGATCATTTCCGGAAGACTTTCCAACTGAAACAATGAAAAATGTAAATCCAATAGCACAAAACCGAAGTCAGATTAGTCCATCTAGAGCAAAGACAAATCAAATCAAACTATTCTTATCTCACATTTCTTCACGAATTATAATCGATTGAATATTGCGATCTGACTACAAGTACAGTTAACAAAACACTAACCTCCCAAGCCGAATTCGAAATTGAACAATGAGCTAGTACTAATTCCATGTTCAACAATCAACTATTACAGTATAACTAAATCTCATAGAACTCCAGTAGATCAAAGCTCTACGATATTCAAAAAAGCAGAAGATTCAATCGCAAGCGTGTTTTCACCTTCTTGTCCACCTGCTGAGGGATAGTGACGGTTGGCTGAAACTGCTGTGCTTGTAGACCTTCACGGCGCTTCTTCAGCAAGTTCTCCTCCCTTCGATTCTTCCGGATCTCCACCATGTTATCCTCCCTCCTCCGCCGCCCCTCCTCTGCGTCCACCGCCACCTTGTACTTGCTCCGCCTGACCTCCGTCCTCGCGTTCGGCCTCAACGACATCGTTTCCGCAATTCAAAAAATCAGGAAACCTTGATGAAACAATAAATTCAATTTTTATGTATTGAAATATATTTGATACCGATGAGAGTTGGAGAGTATGGTTTTTGTGCGATTGTGGAATGATGGGCTGATGAGGCGATCAGGTTTCAACAACTGCTTGATTAAGAAATGGACATGACTTTTGCTATATTTACATTAATGCCACAATCGAATTTTTTTATAGAAATTCGAACATTAGTAGTTTGATCGTCAGTTGGCAGCATTTTCCTAAAAGGATATCTAGATACGGTGACGGTACACCGACATAAAGAATCATGTAATCTTGTGAAATGCGATTTAAGATTATAAGGTGGGGGCCAACATAGACATTATCCATCGTACTTTTGGTAATCAAACTAGCAAAAGCATTTTCGGCGGCCTCAAAAAGTTTGCTTAGGGCACGCTGGAGAGATTAGGTACTGGTTATGGGGATTTTAAAATACTGATTGATTGTTAGGAGGCTTTGATGATTCTTGAACATCGTTAACAGCTTGTGAATTTCAATAATTGATTCTTTAACAACTTTTTTTTTTTTTTGATACTCAGGTATCCCAATTTCGTCGGACTAAATCTTGGACCCCTAGCCACCGACCCCTCAATGACTAGCGGAGGTAAACCGCAGGTTGTACCCTTCTTGAATCACAGGTTCCCACTTGGTTGTTATTCCTGGCCTCAAAAGAGCTTTCCTCCATAGTGATTGATCCACCAATAAATTGCCCATTTATTGGATCACAGATTCCCACCAAGAATCGAACTCTCTACGCTGAGGTTGCGAGCCCGCCTAAAGTGATTGATCTACCAACTCGGACGTGCCCTGGGGGGCATTTTGATTCTTTAACACTTGTTTGTATTTTAGGGAGTGTAATGCTTGAGGTGAAAAGTTGAGATTCTAAATGATTATCTAGTTTGTTCGCTCTCACTTATCAAGTTATTCTCAAGAATTTTAGCATTTTTATTTGATATTGTGAATGAACAGTTAAATTTATACACTTTAGACTTTTCAGCATATCTAATTAAATGCCCACCAACTTCTACTCTTGTAAATTATAGATCCTCATTTTAGAAAGGCATTCCCAAATGCACATATGTCGCAAACTTGGTTTCCAACCTTTCAACAATTCAAATGGCATCTTTGGGATAGTCTTGGTACACTGCCCTCTTAAATGTTTCACTCCACAAGGATTTAGGAAGGTGAAGTTACTAATCATACTCTACACCACGTTCAATTATGCCATTCTAGTTCGTTGAACCAAGAATGGTGTATTAGACAACCTTCCATGCTTTTGAAGAAACTTAGCAAATGGACCATTTACTTGTCCCCTTTGCGTATTTATCGTAATATTCTCCATCTGATCTTACGATCTTAATATGCTTCTCGCATTGTTTCTCTACTTCAATCTTAAAGATTTTAAAGATGTCCAATGCTTCGTTCTTGTTATAAAGCAAGTAATATATATAGTAATCATCAATAAAGTTAATGGAAAATTTTCGACCATGTGAGTTTATGTTTGGACAACGTATATCAGTATGTATGATTTTTAATATGTCTAAACTCCTATCGACCTCTTTCTTAGACTTGTTGGTATGATTTCTCTTAATACAATCCACACGTCTCAAATTTTGTGAAAATCTAGAATATTAAGTGCCCAATCATTTACTAATCTTGTAATTGGATAGGTCTCCAGTGCCATAACATCGATAAACTCGTGTTAATATTACACCTTTTACTGTCAATATGAATATGCATTGAACTATAAGTGATATTATTTTGTAAATTAATAGGACAAAGACCATAAGACAAAATATCATTCTTAACACAATAGAATTATAAAATAAATTAAATGACTTGTTTGAAAAATTAAAAGAATATCCCAAGGTTACAAGTTTGGATATAAAAATTAAGCTCATGTTTGGTTGAAATTAAAATCTAGATTTTACTCTAAGTCAAAGTGAACGATTACTTTTTTTCACATATTTCATGGGATTCACAAATTTTCAAACACACTATTCATTAACTTTTATCAAAATCTATTAAAATTTTGATTTTAATCCCCACCATACAAAAGCTAAGTTTCATAGAAAATTTGGAACATAAAAATGTCATATCCAATTCTAAAACAAAGCCGCTACTTAAAGTTAAAACACATGTTCCCATAACCTTCACATGCAAGCCCATCTTATTTTTGAATAAGATATTTTGATCACTTCTCACTGATTTCCATAGGTTATGCATATCCTGCAAAGAGTTTTCAATATAGATTGTAGATTCAGAGTCAATCCATTATATTTTAGTATTTATATTAACCATATTAGATTCATAACAAACTAATGGGATTGGATTACCTTTGTCTTCAAGTTATTTCTTCAATTCAGCACAATCTTTCTTTACGTGTCTATTCTTTTTACAGAAGTAACAGTTGGCCTCATTCTTGATATCAGCTTGAGGTGGTATTCTGCCTTCCCGCTTCTGATTGGCTTGAGCATGCTTATTCCCACGGGTTGTAGCTAGCTTTACACTTTCACGTTGCTCCATCATTACCATCCCTTTCTCTTGAACACACATAGTCATTCATTCATTGATCGACTATTTATCCTTATGTGTTGTATGATAATTTGAAAGAACCGTAATATTGTGAGAGAGTGTTCAAGATGTAATGCACAAGGAAGGATTCAGACATCTCAACCTCGAGTTTCTTAAATTAAGTTGTAAAGTCCCTCATTTGCATGATATGCTTCTGCACACCTTCACACTAGTGAGCCTTAAAAGTAAAAGCTCCATTACAAGGGTGCCTACTAAATCCTTATTTGAAGTGACGAATTGATCATCAATAGCCTTTAACAAGTTAAAATTATCGTGCTAATCGACTGAACCACGTATACCTGTAGAAATTTTTGTTTTTATAAACATCATATTGAGGCGATTTAATCCCTCCCATTTTTCACAAAACATGATGTTTTCAGTAGTGTTGGTATCTGTGATTTTGGGTGGTTCATCTTTTTTAATAGCACGGTCAATGTCCATCCACCCTAAATGAAGAAGTATTGTTCGCTTCCATACTTTATAATTATCACCCTTTAGTTCGAAAATATCACAACGAATATTATAGAATTTAACAGGTTGTGAAGCTGCATAATATTAAATATGCTTATGTCAAAATTGAGACTTAATTGAATAAATTGCTTGTTTTACCAATGTAAATCATGCTAAAATAAAAATAATGACATAATATTGTCCATGGGTTCAAATTTTAATTCAAGCATATTCAATTATTCCATATAATGATATAATAGAATTATCAAATTATGTATTCAATATATATTTTGGGTACATTATGAAAAAAACTTGATATTCTATTCTAAAGCAAACTATATAATACAACTATCAAATTATGTACTTGTTCACAATTTCCATGGCCATATTATGAAATAATTTGAAATTTTATTCTAGTTAGTTATATAGATATAACGAAAGTTTCCTGTGAGATAAAATTTATTATATTAATAATAAGTAATTACAATTTAATGTCTTTACTCTTTATTTGATCCTAAAAATACAATTTTATTTAATTAAAGAAGCTGTGGCTGATCCCTAATTAAATAAAACTATATAGATCACTAGACACTATCATTTTTATGTTTAAAAGATTAACTCAATATGAGAATAATTATAGTAGCACAATTATAACTAACGTTTTATGATTATATACAAAATTTTCTCATGAACGTTACAAATTGCATAAAATTTAAGTTATCTAAGTTTGTACATAATAATTTAAAACAAAATTAATACACACAAACTAAGAGCATGTTTGAATCCCTTTTTTATTGAATCACGCATTTTGGAATAGTAGATTAATGGATAATGTGTGATTAAAAATAAGAAAAAGTTATTAATTTACATGTAGTATTATTTTATTGAAAAATGTGTTATTGAAAAGAAAATAGAGAAAAATATATTTTAAAAATATTGGGAATTAAATAGGAGCTAAATATGAGCATAATAAATACCTTTGCATAATTTAATTCATCATAAAATTACATTTATTTTTAAATAATTAACATATGCAAAAATTAAGCAAAATAGATATAAAACAAAATAAACGCCCAATAATTAAATTCTGCAAAATTGGCCTAATAAACAATGTGGAAATTACACGTACCCAAAATTTTAAAACGCATAACTCAAAAATCAGATTTGAAAGTACTTTTCTTTTGAAAAATCAAATAACAATTTCCTTTTGATATTATATTAATAATATTTTATAACTAAATTAATCTATATACTCACCATACCTCCATCCACCCAAACCTTAATTATTTTCCTCTTCCTCTTCTTTCTACATCTCTCCATTCTCTTTTCTCAAACGTCGACGACCCATTAAAACTCTCGCGATCGAAGATGAAGGAGCTACATCGATCGATGCTGCTGGCATCGGGGGTGCTGAGAGTTCGCAGTAGCGTCGGCGCGCAGCGTCGGCGCCGACGCTGCTGCGAACAACATCGCGATGCAGTCCATCGAAGCTACTATTTGCTGCAGCATTGAAACATCAGTCGTTGATGGTTTTGAGTGTTACTTTTTTCCTCTTCCGATCTGATCTGCTTTTTCGAAGTTTTTGTGATGGTTTTGATGTTGGTTGTTGTTGGATTACTTGTTTTTAGTTTGCAAATGGTTGTGTTTTATTGGTGGTGGTGGTGTTTAGTGGTTTTTAACAATGGTGGTGGTGGTAGCGGTAGCAATAGCGATGGTGACTGTGGTGGTGGCGACAATGACTATGATGGTAGTGGTGATGGTGCGTTTCTATTGGAGTGGGTCAGCGTTTGTGACGGGATGGGGATGAAGTATGTTTGTGACCGACTACTTGGTTGATTTGTGATCAAGTATTGGTAGTGGATTGAAATAGAGGATGGGGTGAAGTGTCCGATGCATGTGACCAACTATTTGGTTATTTTGACCAATTATTTAATTGTAACCTAAAAATTTGATAATTCTTGACTGAAAAGTAATTTGTGACTGACTAAGTTGAAAATTTGTGATCGTTACTTAAGTTGTGACCAATAAAAATTATGATTTGTGGCCAATAAATAAATTTTGTAATCGCTGACAAATTATTTTGATAATATATGACTAATAAATAAATTGTAACCCATAAGTATGTAACTGTGATAATTTATTGTATAATTGTGACCTTAATATATTTAATTAATAAAATATATTTAATTATTTAGTTATCACTTGAGATTTGAAAATTTAAATTTATTGTCTGAGTTTTGAATTGGCCCATATCAAAAATTAAATTCAGCAGCATGGCCCAATAAATAATTGCATGTGGCCAAGAATTAAATTCAGCAATACGGCCCAATAAACATTTACTTTTCATTCCCAAATGGCCCAGTAATTACGGCCCAACGTGCAAATTATACCGGGCAATATTATACAACTTCTAATTCCATTTTTACTACACACCTTTTTTATTTCTAAAGTTACTCTTAATTTGTAGTAAAAATGATTAATTTTTAATAAAGCTAAATAACACAAATTAGCTTGATTTATGGAACAATCCCCAAAATTCACTCTAATGAAAATTCATAATATCTCCCTAAATGTTTCCAAAAACTCATAAAATCATTTCTTTATTGCACTCCCAATTCTTTTTTATATTCAATAGAAAGTGAAACTCTCAATTTTTATCAAATATTTTTTTCTTCTTTAAGAATTCTATATCAAAATCTTATCTTGTTTTGTACAAGATAGACTTAAGACTTAATATTCTAGAATTGAAGATCACGTGTTTGATATGTACATGTGTCGTATCCTAATCAATATTTCTAAATAACCATTTTACTTTCTTTGACTAATGTGCATGTTCAAAAAGTAAAAAAATTGAAAATATATTCCTTTTATAAAAATAAATTATCATTCAACTTTATCACTCGTTTTTACCATATACCTGTTTAAAAGGAATATATATCAAGTCGAATGATAGTGTCATACTACAAATGAGTATGAATTGTAGTCTTCTTTCTTTGGTAGAATTAAGCGTCTATATTCTTTACTTTTGCTAACATCGTCTCCTTGATTCAATTGCTGGTGATGTAGCTAGTGAAGTGTTACAAGATTCATAATAAGATCTTATGCTTATCCGCCAGCATGTTTGAATAACTTTAGATCAAGCGGTGGTCGAGTTCAAGCATAAGGAAAGCCTTTATGCAATAAATATTGGACCGTAACAAGTCTCTTTTTTTTTTTAAAATATTTTTCGGATAACAAGTTTATGATATCTTGAACCATTTATTTTCATAATGATTGTGCCATGAACTTGTTCAATCCAATACTTCCGTGAAATTCCAATAGATTCTTTCAATTCAAAATAGTGAAATATATGTATCTTCTTGTAGTAAACAAATATCACATAAAATTTTTATTGTTTTTGGTGTGTGTGGCCATTATACTAACTTTTCACATTAGTTTCTTCATGATAAATATATCATAGTGCATAACATATTATCATTGCACAAGATGAGGATGGGACTATAGAAGGTTGACACACATTTGTTTATGTGACCGCAAGTGTTGTATATTGTTCAAAATATATCAAAACGAAAATGGAATGAAAGAGGAAAGAAAAGCATAAAACCTGCTTTTATGCAGCAGATCGCATGTATATATGCAGGGCCTAAAAGTCATGTCGAGGACTCAACTATGCAGTCGCATAGCTTTGGCCTATGCGACTGCAGAGAGCTAACAACTAGCCATTGTAGTCGTTATTCAAATTGTGGTTACTTTCATTTAATTTTTGCACCACTTCGTGAAGTATGTTTGAGATCTATAAGTAGGTGATCAATGTTCAAGGCAAAGACATTGAAAAACATATTTTGTTTGTTATATCATTCTACAAAAGAATCAACTTCCATTTCCACAAAATAATCCAAACTTTCTTTCATCATATTCATGTTCTTTGTGTTCTCAAAGTTCGAAGGATTACACTAAGTGATCAAGTGTTAAATCCTTGACAAGATTTGATTAATCCTACAAACCATTTGTTAGAAATTTTATAATTACCATTTTCAATCCGAGAAGGGGCAAATATCGTTTGAGGACAATGATTACGTGTTTGGACCTTCATCTTGATATCTTGTTCCTAATTTTTATTATTGTTTCTTTTTTCCATTCTCTCTCTTGTGAAAGATATATTTTCCAATGGCAAGTTCCTTGTCAATAACTAGTGGCTATCTTGATTTCTGAATATCATAAGCTATTTCGAAAATGTGTTAATGGGTGTTATCTTACTGATTTATTTTCCATAAATCAGAAAATTTGTCGTGAAAATTGAAATTTAGATAAACGATGGAATGCAAATAGGATCGCATATGATTGTGAATCTAGAGTTTTCAATTTATGTTAAACTTCTAAAATTGTAGGCCATTTCAAAGCGAAGGAATTATTTACAGCAAAGTAGACAAATGATTTGATGGTTGTCATGTGCAACTTTTTACGTCAA
The DNA here is from genome assembly GCF_002742605.1 of Olea europaea var. sylvestris. Lineage (NCBI taxonomy): Eukaryota > Viridiplantae > Streptophyta > Magnoliopsida > Lamiales > Oleaceae > Olea > Olea europaea. The sequence continues at coordinate 15,439,488 of NC_036247.1, read as the reverse complement.
GAGAAAGATGGTTAAGACATTTTTGAACCAGCAATTTCTTCTCCTGTATTAACATTTCAAGAAGATGATGAAAAGAAACCTATTGAATCTCTTACACATAGCCGACGAATATTTCATACCTCAATCAAAAACAAAAATAAATTGAACTCGGATCCGTATCTGTACACTCTTGTCCTTCTTGGCCAATTTAGTGCCACTCTCCTTCAAAGATTGTACGTTAGTAAAAGTGAAAATTAATATACCTAGAATCTCTCCAAGAAAGTATAGGATTCTCGATTCTCATCCCATTTGCTCCATACTTCTCCCCAAAATATGTTATCTGTAACAAGAATATAGCAAACATATTTTTGAGTTTCAGCAGCAGAAGAAAAACTGAATTCCATTATCTTGCAGTTTAAGAAGCCCAAGTTGTGTTTCATTTTTAGCTTTGTATTTTAAAATTTTCGTGGATTTCTCTATTCGAAAGAGTGAATGATGATGAATGTATTGAATGATGGGCATATTATTTGCCATTATTGAATTTCAGTTCCTAAAAATAAGAGTAATTTATGGAGCAAGTAATTTTTGTGTGTAATTGCTTAAAATTCAGTATTCATAATATATAAATTAATGTGTAGTATTTACTGAATTAGTTTTATTTACTTGGTTATATGAGATTTTTTTCCCATAACTTATTGCTTTTCAAATATAATGGCCTTCTTTATTGGGAACGATAGAAGAAACCAAAATGGTCATCTACAACCTCCAGTCAGGTCGTAGTCGACCCGGTTCCACAAATGCAAGAAAATTGGTTTTCTTGAAAAATCTCAAAAAAAAAAAAAAAAATAAATAAATAAATAAATAAAAAAAACCGACCAAAGATTGAGTTTTGCAGGTCATTTGTAATACACCAAGGCAAATGTTGCTCTCATACCATACGTAAGATTGAAAATCGATCCCAAATAATTATATAGAAACAAATTGGATCGAGAAAATCAAAGACTCATGGATCGGGTATGTACCTCCGGCCATTGGTTGTTGTTTCTCCATGTACTGGCACTTTTAAGCTTTCTGAACACTTTGAAATTGATGGTGTATGATGTATATTTTTTAGCGTTCGAGCTTAGGGACTAAACCTCATTATATAGCCAAGTCAAAAAAAAAAAAAAAAAAAAAAAATAAATAAATAAATAAAAAAAACCGACCAAAGATTGAGTTTTGCAGGTCATTTGTAATACACCAAGGCAAATGTTGCTCTCATACCATACGTAAGATTGAAAATCGATCCCAAATAATTATATAGAAACAAATTGGATCGAGAAAATCAAAGACTCATGGATCGGGTATGTACCTCCGGCCATTGGTTGTTGTTTCTCCATGTACTGGCACTTTTAAGCTTTCTGAACACTTTGAAATTGATGGTGTATGATGTATATTTTTTAGCGTTCGAGCTTAGGGACTAAACCTCATTATATAGCCAAGTCCCATCAAGCCATGGTTGTTGTTACCAATTTTGTCGGTCCAATCAATGGGTATTGAAACTCAATGAATGCTAAAATTGAAACTGAAACTGAAACTCAATGAGTGCTTCATCATAAAGTTAAAAAAACATTGGACACAATCCATTTAGAAATGGATCGGTTACATTCTATTTAAAATACATATGTCGATTGCCATTAACAAATATTATGCGTTAATATTATGCAACTTCCTCATAGATTTGTTGATACAGACTTATTGAGTTATGTTACTTAAATTACACAAATGAAAATACAACTTGCAATTTGTACAATTTTTTGACAGCTTCTTTGATAGATACTGAGGTAATATGCACCTCAACCCTTGATTTGAACTTCATAAATTCGAATCAAGGGTTGAGGTGCATGTCACCTCACCATTTATCAAATTTTCTATCAAAACATTTCTGTACAAATAGTTTAATACATGAAAATAAACACAACTTCTTGTTTTGCCTAAGTCCCTGTTTAGTCTTATTTTTAGAACTTTTTTCCTCAAAATAATTTTCGACCACACATTTTATGAAATTTGGAACTTTAATAAACTTTTCAACCTAATATTTTATCAACTTTTATAACAATCTATTAAAAATTTGATTTTTAACCAGACAAAACATGTGATTAATATTGATTTAGTTGAAACTTTATTTTCTACCCAGGTTGTGTCCACCAATGTCCTCTCAAATTCATATTTAGTGCATCATGGCTACTTAATTTGATATTATTTCATGGCCACCCAACTTAATTTTATTTAAGTACGATCGCCCAATTTCATATAATATTTCACTATGACCCCCAAATTCTTTTCTCCATTTTCACTAATTTTAAAAGGAGTAAAATAGTAATTTTGTATTATATATATAATATAAATTAAAAAAATAAAATAAAAATTTATTTAAATAAATGTTATTTAAAAAAATGAAATAGCAAAAAATAAAAACTTATTCTAAAAAAATTATTAAAATAAAATAAAAACTTAATTTTTAAATTTTTTTAAAATAAAATAAAAACTTATTTTAAAAATCTATTTAGAAAAATAAAATAAAACAAAAAGTTAATTTTCATGAAAGTTCCTTAAAAAATAAAATAAAATAAAAATTTATTTTAAAAAATGTTTTTAAAATAAAATAAAAACTTATTTTAAGATAAGGTTACTTAGAAAGATAAAATAAAATAAAAACTTATTTAAAAAATATTTTTAACAAAAAAAATTTATTTTTATTTTTTATATTCATTTTATATATATAATGCAAAGTTACAAATTTAACCATTTTAAAATTAGTGAAAATGGTGAAAAGAAGTTGAATGGCCATGGTGAAACATTATATGAAATTTGGTGATCATGGTGAAATAAAATTAAATTGGGTGACCATGATGAGATTAAGTATAATGTCGGATAGACATGGTGAAACAAAATAAAATTGGGTGACAATGATGATACTAAATATAAAGTTAGGTGATGATTGGTGGATGTAACCCTTTTCGACCCACATTACTTTTAACAATTCATAGAATATATATAAAGGCCAAGGGATGGAGTTTTTCTTTTCTTTTTCTTCTTTAATTACTTTTTCATATTAGCAAGCTTTTAGTAGAAATGAAACTTCTTGGAAACTAGAAATGTATGGAGATTAATTTAGTTTAATTTAAAATTTGACTGATATTATTTGTTGGAGAAGATATGAAGAGAGCCCGGTTAGTCTTATTTGCCCACAATGATAAAATAAGCTAGTTGTTTGGCAAAGTTTATGTTACGCTCCTATCTTAACCCTCTCGAAAAGTCTACCACCCCGTTATACAAGGTGTTCAACATACATCTGAAGTGTCCGAAATGACGCCACCACCAGTGTTGTCGATCTGCTAACGCGCTGTGAAGCACAGACAATCTACTGAACAGGCCGAAGCGTCCTCGCCCCTAAAGCCGAGGCGCTGTACATCTCGAGGTTCTCTGTCAGAGGATCCGCCGTCAATTTCAAAAAGAGATCTATGTCAAGATCCTTTCTACCCCCAAGGTTTAATTGATTTGACGTTTCCATGAGCCTAGTTGATGTGATGTATCAACTTTATGTTAACTCAACTCGGGAGAAGTAACTACCCGTCCACTCTATAGACGCGACTAATTGATGCCTATGAGCAGACGTCTCACACCGTCAGATGCGTACACGCGTCCCACATCCAACGGTTCTCCTCACCTATAAATACCGAAGGTTTGACAAGAGGTAAAGGTAATGAAACTCTTATAACATAGCTTTTCATAGCAAGCAAATATATATCCTCTTCCCCACTATTTTGCACAACCTTGATATTGTTCCGATCACCTGAGGCTAATTTGACCGTTGGAGTGTATGCAGCCGTCGCCACCCCCGCTGGTTCCGGCCGTGTGCATCTGATCGTGCGTTGACTGTGCACAGGGAGGAATACGTGGAGTAGCTATCGGTTGGCCACATGGAGGGTCCAATTTGCGAGGTCAACAGATTGGTGCCGTCTGTGGGAAACTTCATGTCCAAAGTTCTGCATTCTCCACCGGAGAAACCACTGGAAAACTAGTGACTTACCCTGAAAAGGGCACGTTCTTGAAAAAGAGCAAAGTCGAGTTATAATCCAAGTTCTTATTACCCTTGAAAAAAGAGATAAGATGAGTTACAGCCATAAAGACGAGAACCCTACGAGAAAGGCCTCTGAAGAAGAGGTGCTCCATAACAATGTCACCCACCAGAAACCCCATCACCGGCGTCGCCGAGGTAAAAGAACAGTCATGCTCACCGAAGGGATGGATCAAATAGCTGCAGGCATGAGAGACATCGCAGCCCAGAATATGACGATGCATGAACTTCTCATGCAAGCTCGAGGTCACCAGGGCTCTCAAATCCCCAAGGATCATATCCAGTTCAGGAAGTCCGAGCATCTCGTTCCCAAGGCCATGGGAGCCAGCACAGAAAACGCCCCCTCGAAAGAGAAGTGGGTGCAGAGCCACATCCTATGTGCAAGGGAGCCAACCAGCAGAACCACAATTGGGGGACAATTTTCCTCAAGAATATGAAGCACAAAGGTCAGTCAGCGTTTTCGACCGAATAGGGCAGAACCCTAGTAATAGGGTCCACTTAGTGCGAAGATCAGTTCGACAAGAATAGGAGTAAGAACAAGCACCTCCTCCTTCTAGAAATAGGAAGGAGAGAAGGGACTTAGTTGATTGGGGGAGTCGAGGAGAAGCATCTCCACCTCCCCAGAACATTCGAGATGATGAAGGGTCGATGGGCCTTGTCGATCTTTTGAAATTGACGATGATGATGATAACCTCCATTTCTCAAGGGAAATTTGAAATTTTCCAATGCCTGCGAATTTCATGCCCCCTAAGATCCCCAAGTATGAAGAAAAGGGGGACCCGGAGAAGCACCTCACCAAGTACATGACACAGATGAGCCTCAGGGGAGCCTCGCGTGCTTTGAAGTGCGGAGCCTTCTACTTAACCCTAAGCGGAGCTGCTGAAGTGTGGTACAACAGACTTCCTCCCCCGAGCATTACGAGTTAGCCGAATTTAAAGAAGGCGTTTTTGAACCAGTACCTCTCACGCAGAGAAGGTGAGGCCTTGGTACACACCTGCAAGATATGAGGCAAGCCCCTGGAGAGACGCTGAAAAGTTATCTCGTCAGGTTTACAGACGAAATCACGTATTGCGAGCAGGTCAGACAGAGAAGCCCTTTCAACCTTAAAAGGCAGCCTCAACATGAACACTTTGTTCTGGAGGGATGTGCGCAGCAAGAATCCTTCCACTTATGACGAGCTAGTAGAAATGATGAGAGTTGAGATTGTCAGTGAAGAGATGATTGATCACAGAAACCGTACAGCGCAGGGACTCCTTCCACCTCAGAGGCAGGTAGGTCAAAGACCCGTAGCACACCTTGTCACTCAGCAATGGACTCAAGCAGGTCATACAATAGCTCCCACCTCCGTACAGGCACTGGCTTTTGCCATGCTAAATGCAGTCCCGATGTTGGCATACGAGAATTTTCCTGGCAGAGCAGGGCCATCTGGAGGAACTGATAGTAATAAAAAGAAGAAGAAGAAGCGGTCAAACAAGCCCTTGGAAGGGGCAAGGTTTTGCACTTTCCACCAACTTTATGGGCATTACACTAGCGAGTGCAGAGACGCTAATCGACACCTGAATCGAAGCAACTGACATCCCTCCAGAAGGAACGAATATCCTCGTAGATCCGCCTCCCCGAACAGGGAAGGAAGAAGGCATAGAAAGAAGTCACCCCGGGGAAGAGAATTAAGGGACCGAGGAGGGTCTAGACAGAGAGATCAAGCCCCATTTTCTGTAGGCCAAACCATTAGGGAGATCGATACGATCATTTGGGGACCTCACATCGGTGATAACACCAGGAACACCCAAAGGAATTACACAATGGAAGCAAAGGACCCACCAATGCTCACTTACATTGTCAACAAATCCCAAGAGGCCAATAGGATGGCCCCAATCACCTTCTTTCAGGAAGATGCACAAGGAGTTCACCATCCCCATTGTGACGAACTGGTTGTGAGATCCGTAGTGGCAAGAAAAAGACTCAAACGAATGCTCGTCGAGAATGGCAGTTTGATGAATATATTGTTCGGCTCCACCTTCAACAAGATGCAAATTGAACATGGGTTGATCCCCATGACCGACCCACTATTCGGATTTACTAAAGATAGCATCGTCCTATGAGGGCGAATTACTCTGCCCGTCGAGATGGGTTCAGCCCCCCTGGTGGCCTAACACTTCATGAAATTCTTGGTGGTAAACCACAGATTAGCCTACCATGGAGTATTGGGTAGACTCGTCTTAAAAGATCTTTGGGCTGTCACATCCATCCACTACTTGTTTATGAAATTCCCGACTAAATATGGGATTGTCACGGTATGAGGCGACCTATGGGCTCTAAGGCATGTTATTAAAACTCTGCGAAAATCGGAGCCCCGAACTATTAATGTGATCATAACTGAAGTTGCCAACGAACCCAATTTGGATGTGGAAATGATCGACACCCCTGAACAAGGGCATACCTCCGAACAGGAGGAAGACGTCAACATGGAAGAAGCCCCTGAAGAAGGGCACCCTCTTGATGAATTAGACCCTTGAATCATTGACTCCGAGCCAAATACGACCCCAATGGAAGAACTTGAAACCATCTTCACCAACCTAGAGGACCCCAGTCAGGTCTTGTGAATAGGGAAGACACTGTCCCCCGAAGCAAAAGAAGAAATGATTAGCTTCCTGAAAAGGAACTTGGATGTCTTGGGAATAGATCTGAGGATCAGTTGCCATCATCTTAACATCAACCCTTCCTATGCCCCACATCGCTAGAAAAGACGTGCACTCAACCCGGAGCGATACAAGGCACTTAAGGACGAAGTAGACAAGTTTAGCCGCAACAGCTTTATTAGAGAAGCCATCTATCCGAAGTGGATATCCAACCCAGTCCTGGTGAAGAAGCCCAGCGGAGAGTAGAGGGTGTGCGTAGACTTCACAAACTTAAATAACGCATGCCCTAAAGACAGCTTCCCACTTTCGAGGATAGACCAACTTGTAGATTCCACCGCTGGACATGAACTCTTGAGTTTCATGGATGCATACTCAGGATATAATCAGATACCCATGTCCCGACCCGATGAGGAGGCTACGTCATTCATCACAGACAGGGGACTGTACTGCTACAAAGTCATGTCCTTCGGATTGAAAAATGCTAGAGCTACATATCAGAGGTTGGTCAACATGATGTTTGCTGAATTCATTGGCAAAACCATGGAGGTCTACGTGGACGACATGCTAGTCAAAAAGTCTTCAGGCCAACGAACATGTAAGTCACCTCGACCAAACCTTTCAGATACTTAGAAAATATAAAATGAAGTAAAAACCCCTCAAGTGTACCTTTAGAGTGGCTTCGAGTCAGTTCTTGGGATATATTGTAAACCAAAAAGGAATCGAAGTAAACCCAGTGAAGATAGTGGCCTTGCTTGAAATGAGGTCACCTCAAAAACCAAAGAAGGTCCAAAGCCTCAATGGTCGGATAGCAGCACTCAGTCGTTTCATCTCCAAAGCTACAGATAAGAGCTTGCCCTTCTTCAATGTGCTTAAGCAAGGAAAGAAGTTCTAATGGACTTCTGAGTGCAAAGAAGATTTCCAAGCGTTGAAGAAGCACTTAGGAGAGGCACCCTATTGTCAAAACCTCAACCGGAAGAGCCACTACTATTGTACTTGGCGGTTTCTGACGAGGCGATCAGGCTGTCCTAATCAATGAAGAAAATGAGCACTAGTTACCGATATACTATGTCAGCAAAGCACTCCTCCCAGCCGAAACACGTTTCCTAGACATGGAGAAATTGGCACTTGCTCTCATCACAGCCTCAAGGAAACTAAGGCCATACTTCCAAGCCCACTCAATTGAAGTTCTCACCAACTTCCTATTAAAGCAAGTGCTGCAAAAAACAGACGCATCAGGACTCCTGTTAAAATGGGCGATCGAGCTTAGTGAATTGGACATACTGTTCCGACCTCGACATGCCATCAAGGGCCAGGCCCTTGCAGATTTTGTGGCTGAGTTTGTCAAAGCCCCAGAAATGGAGGCGACAATGGAAACAGCCCAGCCCCCAACGTGGAAACTGTTCATAGATGAATCCTCAGGAGAGGCCGGCTCCGGGGCAGGGATCGTCTTGGAAATCCCCGAAGGCCACAAGCTAAATTGTGCAGTAAGGTTCGGCTTCAAAATCTCGAATAACGGTACTGAATATGAGGCCCTTCTAGCAGGCCTTAAACTGGCAAGGAAAATGCAGGTCAGAAGGCTCCTAGCGAGCAACGATTCTCAACTTGTAGTGAGTCGGGTCAATGGAAACTTCGAGGCCAAAGACAGTAGCATGGTTGTATACTTGAAATTGGTTCTAGACCTAGTTCTTCATTTTGAAAAGTTCGAGTTGATTCAAGTCCCATGCTTAGAGAATACTCAAGCAGACGCCCTGTCAAAACTAGCCAGCAGTAAGGATTCAGAGCTACTAAAGGTTGTACCCGTTGAACACTTATCAAAGCCCTCCATTTTCGGAGGAGAAGAGGTGCTATGGATAGAAGGCACCCCGTTATGGATGCAGCCCATCATCGCCTATTTAAAGGACCAATCACTACCAGCTTCCAGAAGCGAGGCAAGGAAGTTAAGAAGAAGGGATGTACACTTCGTCCTGCAAGAAGATATCCTCTACAAAAGAAGCTTCGCCCCACCACTTCTCCGATGTGTAGGAGGCGAAGAAGCCATATATATACTCAGGGAAATCCATGAGGGAATCTGCGGGAATCACTCAGGAGGAACGGCTCTGGCACACAAAGTACTCCAGCAAGGCTACTTTTAGCCGGCCCTGAAAAGGAATGCTTGTCAGTTTGTCCAGAAATGTGATAAGTGCCAGCGCTTCTCAAATATTCGAAGGCAACCTTCTCAGAGCCTCTCTGTAGTGATCAGCCCTTGGCCATTTGCCGAATGGGGTATCGACTTCATCGGTCCACTTCCAAAAGGAAGAGGAAGCGTGATTTTTGCCATTGCCGCCATCAACTATTTCACCAAGTGGGTCGAAGCTGAACCTCTTGCAAAGATCACCGAGGCGAATACTACCAAATTCATCTGGAAGAACATCATTTGCAGGTTTAGCATTCTCCACTCCTTAGTATCTGACAACGGTAGACAGTTTGACAACAGGAAGATGCGAAACTTATGTGATGAACTGGGCATAAAGAAGGATTTCTCGACGCTTAATATCCACAAGCAAATGGGCAAGTTGAGGCAGTAAACAAAACAATCAAGCATACATTGAAAAGGAAGCTTGACATCTCGAAAGGGACTTGGGTCGATGAGCTTCCCCATGCCCTCTGGGCCATCAGAACAACTAGCCTAACGACAACAGGGGAGACACCCTTCTGCATGACCTGCGGAGCCGAGGCCATGACCCCGGTTGAGGTAGGAGTCCCATCGCACCGCTGAATACACTTCAATGAGATCAGTAATGACGAGGTTCGAATAAGCGAACTCCACCTCCTTGACGAAAGGAGGGATGTCTCCCAGGTGAACTTAGCAAAGTATCATAAAAAGATGACCCGCTATTATAACTCCAAGATCAAAAATTGGACTCTTCGTCTGGGGCACCTCGTCCTTAGAAGGGTCTTCCAATCATCAAAGTCAATCGGGTCCGGAGTGTTGGAACCGAATTGGGAGGGTCCTTACCGTATTCGCAAGGAATCCTGACCTGGCACTTTTGAAATTGAAGACATGGCAGGGAAAGTACTGCCTCATCAGTGGAACATCGAACATTTGAGGAAGTACTATAAATAATGAGCTTGTATTATGATCTGATCTCAATGATGTCTAGCAAACGTGTCATGATCCGATCTCATTTGTAACTTCTCTATCTTACTAAGTGCTGAAAATGCCTTAGTGAAGAGTGATGTAATGCCTTAATGATACTTCAGTTGTTTGTCACTTTGGTTAGTAAATTGTTACCTCCGTTCTTCAATATGTTAATTGATCCGATCTTCTGTTATTAACTGGTTATTGGTAATAGACGCTTAAGTGGTTGTCATTCATATACTTAAGTGTAAACAACTCGACACAATGAAAAAACAGAAGAGACAATACTTGTACAAAAATTTTCATTTTCATTCATTTGGGAATTGAATTACAAAGAGGCCGAAGCCATTACAAAAATTGATTAGCCCTACTCTACTGGGGCATTTGTCGCCCTGGCCTCCGCCGTCCCTGCCCCAGGGGCCTCTGGAGCTTCCTCAGCGAACCTATCAGGTCTACCTCCAGTAGGCCCACCAAACTCTGCCTCTAACGAAGATATGTCCAAAGTAGGATGAACCTCTTTCAGCCGACCCAATATCTCTTGGGTGCTCCAGGAAGCCCAAAAGTTGGCAAAGTCATCGTACAGGGGGTGCTCTTTCGAAGTGGTCAATGAAGTTCTGTACAGCACTTCCCCTGCCGACTTCAATTCCTCCTTTAGAGAGGCAATTTCCTCAGCTTGGGCATTCGCCTTCTGCCTCAGCTCCGCTTTTACTTTTTTGGAGGCCTCCAGAGCCTCTGTGGCGAGCCGATGGTGCTCGTTTGCATGATTAACCCGTCGGGTAATTGCAGCCACCTGACACTTTACTTCATAGAGCTCATTCTTCGGCCGCTCTATGTCCCTCTTGGCAGTCTCCAGCTGGGCCTCAGCCTCCTTCCTTCCCTTTTCTTTCTCCTCGGTCTTGGCCCGGGCCTCCCTCACTATATCTCCATATTGCATCGCCTCCTCAAGGCGCTTGGCGAGGTCCTCCCTCTTAGCGTTGAGGTCTTTCACCAAGCCTCGAGTTCAATGCTTGTGCTTAAGACAAGGGCCACACAGGCACTGTTGGCCGCGACCAAGTCCTCAGCAGTGCAGGAGGCGGTGTGATCCCTCCATTTCTCGGTCCAATATTTATTGTAGACCACCGCCACCGCAGCCGTCTCTAGAGAAAGAGCCTCCAACACTTCCTTCACCACCTCCTCCGAATTGGTGCCCAAGAAGTTCACCTCCTTGGAGGAACGAGCCATTTTCCTCTTTGGCTGCCCCGGCACTTGGGCAATGGGTACAGCGGTGACTGGCGATGTAGTCGGGGTAGGAGAAGCCTCAGAAGACGTAGGCCTCTTCTCCTGGATGACCACCCCGGTTGGAATTGTGGTCTACCTCAAAGCCGAAGGTGGCCTCTCCACAGTTGGGCGCTTCGAGGGGGCGGCAGGCCTCTTGCCTTTCCGCAGCAGATTGGCGTCCGGGTCCTTCGCCACCTCTTCCTCGATGGGAGGCTGGAGCCTCTTGCTGGCCTCCACCAGATCCTTCATCTACTTTTTGTACGCAGACGAGGAGGTCTTTAGGGCTCTCGCCTCTGCCATCAACCTTTGGATGGTTTGAAATCTGGCCTCAGAGGCAGCTTCTTATTAAAGTTATCTACAAGAGGACAGGCAGATTAGTACAAGTGTAAAGAGTTTGGAAAGTACTGAAAGGAATTCGCTTTGGGACATTTACCTTGAGAGGCCATCAAATCGTGCGTCACGAAGTGGACATTTTTCCTTATCAGCTGGTGGTATGACCTCTTCTTCGAAGACAGCTGATAAATAATGCAGATGATGTCGAAGTTGTCGGTGGAAAGCTCACACCGAGGAAGAGAACCTTAAAAAACAAACAGAATAGTTAAGGATCGAACCAAAGAAAAGTAAACAAGAAACGTAAAGCCACAGTACTCACTAAGCGTTGAATACTTTGTGGGGACCGTAAGAGGCGCCAGGGGGTCTCCCTCCATCGTGTCCCATCTCCCGGCAGCCCATCACCACGAGCTCTTCCACTCCTTGATGGAGCTCGACAGATCAAGCATGAATGAAGTGTGGGAATCCCAAGAGGTCAAGTAGTACCAGCCCCTAATCTTATCCCCCCAGCTGCTACCTTGGGGATGTAGAGGGTTGGGAATACAGAAAAAGGCATCTCCACCCCAAGCGACGCCTCCTTTCACAATATCCAGGAGCCCACATTTGGCTCCAGAAGTTCGGGTTGGGTAGGAGCTAAACCGTATGACCTAAGTACCATACGGAAGAAAGGGTAGATTGGGAGCCTAAGGCCAGCCCTAAGGATCGCCTCGCTTATTGCCACGCACCCTGGCCTAGGATAGCAAGCCCGCTCATCAGGTTCTGGTAGGATCAGATCTACACTATCTGGGATCCTACCCGCCTCAGATCGAGCTCTTCACACGGCTTTACAAAGCCTAGACGCGCCTGATGTGAAGCCCCTGTAGGTCATTACCTCGGTAGCCACGTTCCCTCCTAAGCTTTACAAAGTTTTAGCCATCTCCCAACCCATTGTCCCCTGTCGGTCAGTGCACCGATGGCAGATAAGCTCTTTACAGCTTTACATAGCTTAGACGAGCCTGATGCGAAGCCCCTGTAGGTCATCACCTCGACAGCCGCGTTTCCTCCTAAGCTTTACAAAGTTTTATCCATCTCCCAACGCGTCCGGTGGCAAAAGAGCTCTTCACACAGCTTTACTTAGCTTAGACACACCTGACGCCGAGTCCCCCATAGGTTATCGCCTTGGTAGCTGCGTTCCTTCCTAAGCTTTACGAAGCTTTACCCATCTCCCAACGCGTCGTCCCCCGTGGGTCGGCACACCGACAGTAGATGAACTCTTCACTCAGCTTTACTAAACTTAGACACACCGACGCGGACTCTCCTGTGGGTCATCGCCTGGGTATCTGCGTTTCCTACTTAGATTTACAAAACTCCGACGCATCGTCAGTTACCAGCACATCGCTCTCGTATAAGTTCTTTCCTTACGCAGTAATGAATCTTTACCGCGTCTGCCTAAGATCAACGCTTCGACGAACACAGAAAATTGACCCATAAGTTCTCACAAATCACGGTCCCTATCCTGAGGCGGATATACCCGATCAGGAAACAAGTCCACTCATGATATAAATATTCATGCCTGAACTTGGGGGACCACTGTTACGCCCCTATCTTAACCACCTTGGAAAGTCTACCACCCCGTTATACGAGGTGTTCAACACACATCCGAAGTGTCCAAAGTGACGCCACCACCAATGTTGTCAATCTACTAACGCACTGTGAAGCACAGACAATCTACTGAACTGGCCGAAGCGTCCTCGCCCCTGAAGCCAAGGCGTTGTACATCCCAAGGTTCTCTATCAGAGGATCCACCGCCAATTTCAGAAAGAGATCTATGTCAAGATCCTTTCTGCCCCCAAGGTTTAATTGATTTGACGTCTCCATGAGCCTAGTTGATGTGACGTATCAACTTTATGTTAACTCAACTCGGGAGAATAATTACCCATCTACTCTATAGACGCGGCTGATTGACACCTATGAGCAGATGCCTCACACTGTCAGATGCGTACACGCGTTATACATCCAACAGTTCTCCTCACCTATAAATACCTAAGGTTTGACAAGAGGCAAAGGTAATGAAACTCTTATAACATGGCTTTCCATAGCAAGCAAATATATATCTTCCTCCCCACTATTTTGCACAATTTTGGTATTGTTCCGATCACCCAAGGCTAACTTGACCGTCGGAGTGTATGCGGCCACCGCCACCACCGCTGTTCCGACCGTGTGCATCTAACCGTGCGTTGACTGAGTGCAGGGAGGAATACATGGAGTAGCTATCGGTTGGCCACGTGGAGGGTCCAAGGTCAACAGTTTAAATTATAATTTAAGCGATTCAAATGTATTTTTTATTCACATATTCTATGGATACACAATTTATTATATTATATCCATTTTTTTATCACACCTTCTTTGGTACTTGTATAATTTTTAATTTAAGCATTCCCCAACAAGCACTAATATTAGTTAAGAGAAGTTCTTTTTATCCTCAAGCTATTTGAATGAATTTGAGCGTGTACATAAAGGAAAGGGAGAGGTGATGGATATATTCACATGGAAGACTGGAAAGTCATATTTATTAAGGTTTGGATTTCATCTTAAAAGATTATCATTATTAATAGGAGTAATTCAAGTTCTTATATGTTGATCTATATTTTCATCTTTATTCGATGTGGGACTTGAAATTGGATATTGATGCTACTAAAAATCATACATGTTGACTTCCCGAGCTTGACAATTGAGAATGAGCACGAATGAGATCTTCTAATGCCTGAAAAAAAGGTATCGAGGTATGTCCTCGTCCTCTCTCCAATGCTAAAGTTAGAGAGAGAATTTGTGCGTGAGGCTATGAACTGAAAATAATGAAAAATGTACCTGAATAATGAATTGAAACTCTATATTTATAGAGGTGAGTAGGGCACTCCTAGTAGGATTAAATTAGTTGAACATCCTTATTCGTAGGAGTCGTACTTGAGAAGAGTATATGACTAATACTATGATTGTAAGTCTAATCATAACTTAATAGCGATATATTTGAGATAGAGTCTTTCCTAAGCGTAGGAGTCCTGAGTTGATGTATTTGGATAAGCTTAGGATCCTATGGACTTAAAGATCATTTTAGGTTAGATAAAGGGTCCTCGAGTTTTCCCAGGAAGGTCGAGGACATTTCCCGAGGGCATCCCACGAATGTCCTAATCACGCAATAGGTAAGTTTAAGCACATGCCTCTCTCCTAAAGACCGCGACAAGCTCGAGCACGATGGCAACCAAAATAGAAGAAAGGCCCTTTTTGAATAAGTGCTCGGGATATGTAAATATTGGCTATATCAGATATCATATTGAGTTACTATAATGGTAAATCTAGTATCACCACACTAACAATTTCAGCATGCTTGTCATTCTCTACTAATTTTGTAAAACGCATTTACACCTTTTGGGCTAAACCAGTCCTTACCGAGCTCTTTGCCTTGATCTTGACCTTTTCTATGCGTTTGGATTAATCATTTGATGTTGATCTAGTCGATCTCACCTTCAAAGCTTCAAGAGTCTGCCTACTTAACTTTCTTAGCTCAGTTAGCCTTCTATTACTTAACTTTGTACCTGCATACCTTTCACATAGTTCATAGATTTTTCAGAAAGATGTTCAATGTTGATTGCACACCTGTTTAATTCCTAAATAAGCTTAAATATTGATTAATTGAGCGAATTTCTATTGACACTTATGTAATTATTGTTTTTGTAAGTAAAAATCACCCAATGAAAGAGAACAAGGCAAAAGGAAGTGAAAAAACATCAAAAGCGTGCAAAATTTTAGAGGGAGGACCAAAGGGGATAAGTCAAAAAGTTCAAGGACTTGGACCTGCAATATATGGAGGGCAAAATTGATATAAAAGTCAAAATATGAGGATCAAATTGTAAAATATCAAAGTTGAGGAACTGACGTGCAATTATTTAAGCAACTTAGCTGCAAAATGACACCAAATCCCTTTTTTTTGCCCTTGGATAGAGTTTTGGCTCCTAGGCACCACCTTTAATTAAAAAAAAAAAAAAAGGTTTGGGGGACCATTTTGCTCACTTTCCAAATTCTAGGGACCAAAGTTGCAATCCTGAATAGGTTTAATTTTAAAAACTTGGCTCCTGGGTTCGGTATTCTGCTTCTTTCCGCTGGGCTACCTGACTGCGTCCGGCTTCATCTTCTTCTTCATTGTTTTTTTTTTGTGGAGAACAAATCATAGAGCAAAGAGAATACATTTAATGTGGAGAAATATTTGGGAAAATCAATGCCAAACTTCAAAAAGGATTTTATTTATAACTTTCTATTTTTTTTTCAATTATTTTGCCATATTTGTAATGTATTATATGAAATATTCTTCTTTTTATCATTTATATAATATGAACTAATTTATTGTATTGGGATTTGTGGTATTAATTTAACCTCGCTTTAATTAATTTTAATATTTACTCATTATTGTTAAGTTACTTATTTTCATGTGTTTTTTACTATTGTTATTTATTGTATTTTTATTTATGTGATCAATGAATGATTATATTTAGTGATTTGCATATTATTCAATAGAAGACTGTGCATTTTAGGCCAAATAGTAGAAACCCTAGGTATGTGTAGGTGATAGAGATGTACCCCTAGTTCTAGGTGACTCATTGAACTATTTTCGTGAATATTTAATGCGGTTGTTTGGTTTTAATCGACATAGAGATATATTAGGTTAAACCAACCAATTATGATTAATTTCGCTTGAGAGAAAATAATTAACTAAAATTGGAAGATCAGATTTAACATCGTAAGTGAGTAATTTGTTAATTGGCTTGTGTAGAAATTAATTAGGCGATGGTTAAACAAAATCATAAATTCCAACCATGCTTGTGATATGACCTAGGAGTCGAGCTCGACGAAGGCAAGTACGAGATGAGACCCGTTGATAGTCGATGGCCGATCGATGACGCGATCGAAGACGAGACGAGTCAACGAGGCGATGGGATTGCTCGTCAAGGCAACGATTGAAGACACCATGTTCGGGACTCAAAATAGAGCAACTTTCATGTTCGGGTCGAAATCTAAATCAACTTGGATCAATTTAATATCGAAACCCGAAACCGGAGGAAAATTTTAAGCCTGTGCGGTTGCACAGGCATACACGCTCGCGGTCACACGGTGGTCTACCGAAACTCAAAGGAGGCATCTTGTTTGAACCATGCAACCGCATGGAATTGCACGGTGCGGTCGCATAAGCCAATTTTTGGGCGAATTTCCTATTTTTTTGTATTTTTCCATATTTTGTTAGTTTTTGATTCTTTTCCATACTTTGGGAATTATGCTCGACTTTTGCACGATTTTTACCTAGTTTTTAGGTTTAGTATAAATAGAAGTTTTCATTCAATTGTAACAACTTTTGACATATTTGATATTGAATTAAAGTGAGGCGTATTGTCTTCTTTTCATCGTTCTTCATTGAACAATTTCGAACTTATCAAGTGTTAACTTGTGGCGTTCAAACAACCGGATTTAATTCTTGGATTGCGTGATCAAGGGGTCTTTCAAGCGTCGTTCTTGTTGGGATTTTTTGTTCGACTTTCTTTTGGATTAATCCTAAACTCTTGGATTAATTTGGCTTTCTTGGGTTCGTCAATCTCGTTGTGGGTTTCGTAGTCAACGTTGCTACGGGGTGCGCATCAGTTGGTATCAGAGCCAAACTCCAAATTAATTGAAGGTTATATCTTTTCGTTACTTGTTAAGTCTTTTCTTATTTTTTTTCATTCTTTCCAATTTCTATTGTCGTTCCTCGTGTCGTTAAGTCTTTCTATTTCTTCTTCATCGTTCTTGTGTTCTTCGTCGTTTGAGTCATTCTTGTGTCGTTCAATTATCGTTAATTTTAATTCATTCAGTTGTTGGTAGTTTAATCGTATTTCTTTACAAAAGTTCACCAAAAAAGTTCAAAAAGGTACTGTTCATCGTACGATTACTGTTCATCCGTATAGTACACAAAAAAATTGATATTATTATTTCTTATTTTTACTACCAGCACAAAAAAAAACTCTCGAATTATGTGATTTAGGCTATTCTATTGTGCCAATATTTCACTTTACTATTGAATCTATTCACATATTCTTGTCAAAATAATCATCTATTCCACCTAATTCAATTCCTTAAGTCTCGGGTTCTTGATTATTATTCGGTTTGTTGAATTTCCGGTAAAACACTTGATTTAGTTCACTTGGTTCTTTGAAGTGCTTGGAGGGAGACTTTGAGTGGTAAGAGGCCGAGCGATGAGTTTAATAGAAGGAAAAAGCCATATTGAGTGTTTTCGAGTGATATATTTGTGAGGCATATAAATTTGTGTGACATGATGTCGAAAAAAGAAGGTTTTAACTCAATCCGAAACGGTAATGACAATAATGCATCGGAGGACATGATATGGAGGTTTGAACTAGTACTTGGTGATGTTAGGGAGAAGGTGGATAGGCAAGGGGAATGGATGGCGCAAATAGGTACCACAATTGCTAATTTTAGCTGGGGACGAGTGGAGATGTCTAATGTTGGGAGGCCGGGTAGGCATGAATCTAGAAGACGAAGGCGGGATGAGTATCGTAGTGATGAGGATGATTTTTATGAAAATAACATTGATACGAGTCGAGCGAGGCATGGGGGCGATAGGATGGACAGACGGGGTAAAAATAACTTGGGGGATAAAGTAGATGGAAATTTGGGAAGTATTAAAATGACTATTCCACAATTTAAGGGGAGAAGTGATTCGGAAGTATATTTAGAGTGGGAAAAAAAGGTTGAGATGATTTTTGAGTGCTATAATTATTCGGAGGAGAAAAAGGTAAAATTGGTGGTGCTTGAATTTGTGGATTACGCGATATCTTGGTGGGATCAAGTACTTACATCACGGCGTAGGAGTCGGGAAAGGCCAATTAGCACTTGGGATGAGTTGAAGATGTTGATGAGGATGAGGTTTGTTCTGAGTCACTATTATAAGGAAATCTATCAAAAATTGCAAGGTTTGTATCAAGGGTCGAAAAGCGTAGAGGATTATCACAAGGAGATGGAAATTCTTATGATTCGGACTAATGTGGAGGAAGATCGGGAAGCTACCATGGATCGGTTCTTGAATGGGTTAAATCGAGATATTGCAAACGTTGAAGAGTTGTAACACTATGTGGAAATCGAGGACATGTTACATGTAGCAATGAAGGTCGAGAGGCAATTGAAGAGGAAGGGGACGTCTAAGCAACTGTTGGGTACTTCGAATTCTAATTCAACATGAAAATCGAAGTGGGATAACAACAACAAAAATGGGGTTGCACCTAGAGGTAAAAGTGATTGGCAAAAGGGTAAGGATGAAAACGCTAGCAAATCAATATCAAAATCGGAGGCACAACCGTCGTGCAATAGGGACATCAAATGTTTTAGGTGTTTGAGAACGGGGCATATTGCTTCTCAATGCCCAAACAAATGGGCGATGGTGTTGCGGGATAATGGGAAGATAGTGAGCGATAGTGATGGCGAGTTTGATGACCTGCCGGGGTTGGAAGATGTTAGTGAAGAAGAAAAAGTTGAAGGGCCAGTTGAGGATCTACTAGTCACGAGATGAGCTCTTACTACTCATGTCAAAGCAGATGACTTGGAGTTGCAACAGGAGAACATTTTCCACACTCAATGCCATGTCAATAATACGGTATGTAGTGTTATAATTGATGGAGGTAGTTGCACTAATGTAGCCAGCGTATCTCTTGTAGAAAAGTTGGGTTTAATATTGTTGAGACACCCGAGACCTTATAAATTGCAATGGTTGAATGAGAGTGGCGAGGTGAGGATGAATCGAAGAGTGTTAATTAATTTGTCAATTGGGAGTTATAAGGATGAGTTATTGTGTGATGTGGTGCCAATGTAAGCGGGACATATTTTATTGGGGCGACCATGGCAATACGATAGGAAGGCTATGCATGACGAGTACAAAAATCGATATAGTTTCATTAAGGATGGAAGGACCATTACTCTTGTGCCATTAACACATGCGCAAGTCTATGAGGACCAATTAAAATTGAGAAGTGAGGAAGAGAGGAGAGCCAAGGAGTTAGAAAAAAAAGAGAGAAAGTGGTGAGTTAGAGAAAAAGAGAGGAAATGTTGAGATAGCCACTAGAGAGAAAAAGAGAGAGCAATCACAAGAGAGAAAAGAAAGAGAGTGTTCCGAGAGAAAAGAGAAAACACGAGTGAATTTCTTTGCAAAAGAGAGTGATTTAAGGAGGGCGGTAGTTGAGAGAAAAGAGATAATCTTATTCGTTTATAAGGAATCACTCCTCAATTTTGAGGAAACTAACACACCCCTCCCTAGTTTGGCTAAGTCCTTGTTGCAGGAATTCGACAATGTATTTCCAGAGGATGCACCAAGTGGATCGCCGCCTATTCGAGGCATTGAACATCAAATTGACTTCATACCCAGAGCTGTCATTCCAAATCGATCGACTTATTAAAGTAATCCCGAGGAGATTAAGGAGCTTCAAAGGCAAGTAGAGGAGTTGATGAGCAAATGATACGTGAGGGAAAGCATGAGTCGTTGTACGGTACCAATTTTGCTTGTGCCAAAAAAGGATGGAACATGGCGAATGTACGTTGATTGTAGGGCTATCAACAACATAACGGTAAAGTATCATCACCCTATACCTAGGTTAGATGACATGCTTGATGAATTACATGGTGCTTGCATATTTTCTAAAATTGATTTAAAAAGTGGGTATCATCAAATTCGTATGCGGGAGAGTGATGAATGGAAAACGGCTTTTAAAACTAAATATGGTTTATATGAATGGTTGGTTATGTCATTTGGACTCACAAATGCACCTAACACTTTTATGCACTTAATGAATCATGTGTTATGTGCCTTAATAGGAAAATTTGTTGTAATTTATTTTGACGACATCTTAATCTATAGCAAAGACCTAGAAGAGCATTTGGAACATTTAAAATGTGTGCTAATTGTTTTAAGGAAAGAGCAACTCTATGCTAATCTTAAGAAATACACGTTTTGTATGGATAGAGTTATATTTCTTGGATTTGTGGTTAGTGCTAATGGGGTAGAAGTAGACGATGAAAAGATAAAAGCTATTAGCGAGTGGCCGACACCTAAAAGCATGACGGAAGTTAGGAGTTTTCATGGGTTGACTAGTTTTTATAGACGTTTTGTGAAAGATTTTAGCACTATCACCGCACCATTCATGGAAGTAGTTAAAAAGAGTGTAGATTTTCTTTGAAGTGATGAACAAGAACTTGCATTTAATACTATTAAAGGTAGATTGTGTGAAGCACCTGTTTTGGCATTACCTAACTTTGACAAAACATTCGAGATTGAGTGTGATGCATCAGGGATAAGGATTGGAGCAGTTTTAATGCAGGATCGGAGGCCTATTGCATATTTCAGCGAGACATTGAGTGGAGCTGCTTTAAATTATCCTACATATGACACAGAACTTTATGCACTTGTTCGAGCTTTGGAGATTTGACAACATTATCTATGGCCGAAGGAGTTCGTAATACACACCGATCATGAGTCACTAAAGTACTTGCGGGGACAAGGTAAATTAAACAAGAGGCATGCACGGTGGATGAAATTCACTGAGACGTTTCCATACGTCATTCGGTATAAGCAAGGTAACGAAAATGTTGTGGCGAATGCGTTGTCGTATTGCTAACTACTCTTGATTCAGAGTTACTTGGGTTTGAACATATTAAAGAACTGTATGAAAAATATGTTGATTTTTCGGATATTTATTTGTCATGCATTAAAGGGGCGATTGATAGGTTCTTTAAGTATGAGGGGTATTTATTTCGGGAAAATAGGTTATGTGTTCCTAATTGTTCTATTCGGGAGTTGTTAGTAAGGGAGGCACATAGTTGTGGATTGATGGGACACTTTGAGGTTCAAAAGACTTTAGATGTATTGAAGGAGCATTTTTATTGGCCTAAGATGAAAAGTGATGTTCAGCGAATTTGTAGTCGATGCATAGATTGTAAAAGGGCTAAGTCTAAGGTTTTACTTCAAGGTTTGTACACACCTTTACCTATACCTAGTGAGCCTTGGGTTGATATCTCGATGGACTTTGTTTTGGGTTTACCTAGGACTAAGAGAGGTCGGGATTCTATTTTTGTGGTTGTAGATAGGTTCAGCAAAATGGCACATTTTATACCATATCACAAAACGGACGATGCCACGAACATTGCTGACTTATTTTTTAAAGAGATTGTGCGTTTACATGGGGTTCCTAGAAGTATTGTGTCGGATCGAGATGTCAAATTTTTAAGTCACTTTTGGAGAGTTTTGTGGGGTAAGTTAGGCACTGAATTACTATTTTTCACAACTTTCCACCCATAAACGGATGGGGAAACCGACGTAATGAATAGGATCATGACACAATTATTGCGCACAGTAATCAATAAAATTTTGAAAAGTTGGGAGGAGTGTCTACCATTTGTTGAATTTGCATACAATCGAGCTGTTCACTCTACTACATCATATTCTCCATTTGAAATTGTATATGGTTTTAATCCACTAACTCCTTTGGATTTAATTCCTTTACCTGTTAATGAACGTGGTAGTTTAGATGGTAAAAAGAAGGCAGAATTGGTTAAATCACTCCATGAAAAGGTAAAAGCGCAATTGAAAACAAAAGTAAGTTGGTTGCATCGCAAGCGAACAAAGGTAGGAAGCGCGTGACATTCGAGCCAGGAGATTGGATTTGGGTGCACTTTAGGAAGGAATGGTTTCTGGAGCAAAGGAAGTCCACGTTGCAACCGAAGGGCGATGGTCAATTTCAAGTTATTGAAAAGATAAACGATAATGCATACAAGTTGGACCTTCCAGGTGAGTATAATGTTTTGGCTACTTTTAATGTATCTGATCTCTCTCTGTTTGATGCAGGTTCAGATTTGAGGACGAATCCTTTTGAAGAGAGAGGGGATGATATGACCATGGAGTCGAGCCCGATGAAGGCAAGTGCGAGATGAGACCCGTTGATAGTTGATGACGGACCGATGACGCTATCGAAGACGAGATGAGTCAACGAGGCGATGGGATTGCTTGCCAAGGCAACGATTGAAGACACCATGTTCAAGACTCAAAATGGAGCAACTTTCATGTTCGGGTCGAAGGCCGAATCAGCTTGGATCAATTTAATATCGAAGGCGAAAATCGGAGGGAAATTTTAAGCCTGTGCAGTCACACAGGCATACACGCTCGCGGTCGCACAATAGTCTACCGAAGCTCAAAGGAGGCATCTTGTTTGAACCATGCGACCGCATGGAATTGCACGGTGCGGTCGCATAGGCCAATTTTGGGCGAATTTCCTATTTTTGGTATTTTTCCATCTTTTGTTAGTTTTTTTTATTCTTTTCCATACTTTGGGAATTATGCTCGACTTTTGCACAATTTTTACCTAGTTTTTAGGTTTAGTATAAATAGAAGTTTTCATTCAATCGTAACAACTTTTGACATATTTGATATTAAATTAAAGTGAGGTATATTGTCTTCTCTTCATCGTTATTCATTGAACAATTTCGAACTTATCAAGTGTTAACTTGTGGCGTTCAAACAACCGGATTTAATTCTTGAATTACGTGATCAAGGGGTCTTTCAATCGTCATTCTTATTAGGTTTTTTGGTTCGATTTTCTTTTGAATTAATTTGGCTTCCTTGGGTTTGTCAATCTCGTCGTGGGTTTCGTAGTCAACGTTGCTACGAGGTTCGCATCAGCTTGCCTCCAAAATTTCCTGAATTTTTATATTTTCTTATTTTCGTATAGTTTTTAGTTACTTTCTCATTTTCAAATCATAATTTTAAATTGTGTGTGATTGTTTTCATTGTTAGAATTAAATTAATTAAAGTTGTATAATTGAAAGTATACATTCCTCAAGAAATCGATAATTTGGACTTAAAAAGCTCATTTTATTATTTGAACGCGATCCGTGAACTTTCGGTTTGCACTTCATAGCGAACAAATGTCTCACTGAGCTCAACTATCTACACCCATATCTAGTACTCACTTATTTATTACTTATATCTATTAATTTATAATTTTAACAACTTATGATTCCTCTCAAATAAGCATTAATGACTTGACTTGTCACTTTTATATTTCAAGTCTAATATTACAAGAAAATTTGTTGCAATGTAGGGCCACGTAGAGAGAGATGTTTGTTGCTTTCTTAGATTGATATTTTGTACCAGTTCATGTCCCCTTTTTGATTGTGTATCGAAAATATTTAGCCAATTTGCATCAAAACGATAAAGCAGCCAACATATTGCAATTCAGTTCCACTCGGCATTGGACAACACCACTTAGAATTTTGTGATATACAAGTCTTTTCATTGATTTGAATTTTACACAAGTATTCTTAGAAAAAAAAAATATTAAAATCACGATTAATTTAAAATAAAGTGAAAAAAGTGACAGTGAATGATATGTATTAACGATGTTAAGTATACAAGAATAAAATTTTAATATTGCAATTGTATTTTATAAAATATTCTTGAAATACATGCTTTACAAGTATTATTAATGCAATGGATACAAAATTATGTAGGCCAATCCCGACATATAAATTTCAAGATATGAAGTGTATCACGATTTCTAATATCTATACATAGATTATGCTACACGTGTATCTACTGACTTAAGTTTCCAAAAGTTTCTTGAGAGCTGCTATAGGTACAGGGATTTAAATCCCTGTACCTACCGAATACACACAAGAAGGGTGGGAAATTTTTTTTTTTTACAATAATTTATATATGGGGCCCACTCCCATGTGAGTAGGAATTCAAAAATCTGTCATTTTTCTGGTAAAAAAATTCTGTACCTGAAGAATTTTTCAAGTTTCTTACACCTTTTATTGCAAGTTAATGAACATGATTCTTGAATTAATTTTTTAATATTGTTGGCGATTATTGAAGCCAACTCATTAGATCTTTTGCGTCATTCGTGAAAACGTTATAACATATTACTCGATGAATCATATTCATATAAGAGAGAGAGGGAAAAATAGAGAGAGAATAATTTCCACTGTTCTAACCTACTCATTTACATTATACGAATAAATAAGAAATTTCTAGATATAGATACATTGACCCAAAGCCAACGGCTTCTTGGAAAACCATGCCATGCTGTTGGGAGCATGAAAACATGGGCTTAACACAATTAATGAAGATAAAAAATTGAAACAATTTTTAATAATTTGAATACTCGATAATATAATGTACGCTTCTTTCTTCGGGCCGATTTAATACTCGATAGTGCACCATCTTTTGGATCTCGAGCATTCAGTTGTAATGTCCATCACATTACTTACCAAGTAAGTTACTAGAGATCTAAAGATATGGGATTTGAATTGTAGACTCTCTGAGTAATTGTTTAGTAGGAATTTTGTTAATTAATTTTTTAACCGTTAGAGATAAAGTGAGTCTTATCTGTGAGAGAAAAATTCAAAAATGACGGCTGAAATAGTGAAATAATGGTAAAAAATTTGATATTAATTGAATTAAAATTTCAACCAAACATACTCTGAATTGTTCATAAATGAGATCATTGTAGAGAATTGACTTATCTAGGATCAAAAGTAAAAGAAATAATGGCACGTTTGATTGGCCAAGAATTCCATGAAGTGGAAACTAAATTCCAGTTTCTAACTTTATCCTTGTTTGATGGCATATATTTACCATGGAATTCGTATTCCGTGTTTTCACCCCACACGCCACTTTTCCTTGTTTTCATGGAATTCCAATTCTTATGGGTATGGTAAGAATTGAAATTCTAGGCAATTTTTTTTTTTTGTCTTTTTTATTTATTTATTATTTTTTTTTTTAGCAATGGAAACAAATTCTAAGAATTATTGTAAACAAATATTTTTTTTAATTGGCAGTTTTTATGTAAAACAAAACCAAACAAACACCAAAAGATAGATGATTTTCTTGAATTTTTTTTTTGTTGTTGGTAATGGAAACAAATTTCATCCCCAATACCAGTAAAATCTGTCCTTTAATTGACAATTTTTATATAAAATAAAGTCAAATGAATAGCAAAAATACTTTTATTTCAACATATTCCACGTGAAAAAGTATATCAATCAAACATAATAATTTATAATTCCCAGAAAAATAATTTTTAGACAATTCAAATTCCTGGAATTCCTTTTTTTTTTTTTACTAATTTTATTTTTGCAATCAAACGGATCGTAAGTGAATATGAAAATGTGACTGCATAAATTTTCTAGACCCAAGTCCACCAATCAAATCACATAAATGTACATTGCGACTAAAATATTAAAATTTTCCGGATTGGTGCACGACATTAAGCCTCCATTTGACCTCCATTAAATTACATTACATTTCATTTTTCTCTCTTTTATTTTCAACCATACAATCTTCAATAAAATAATATTATACATAAATCGAAAACTTTTCCTTCTTTTTCAATTACTCATTTTTCAAAAAAATACTATTTCACCTATTTTTATTTTCAGGAAATAGGGGCCAAACGGGACTAAAGTTTGAAAGCTTAATCGAATAGCCCCTTTCATCAGTTTATTTTATTTTATTTTCCCGTTTCATGGTTGTCAAAGTTTGACAGTGAAAATAATTTATAATGCTGCAAATTCTTTGGTTGTTGCCAGTAGGGTTCCAGGAATGGTATCAAGGAGCCTTTAGAGGTTGCTCTTCGGATTCTCTTTCTTTTCATGGAAGTATTAAATAAAAATTAGCAATGATTGGGAAAATAATAAATAAATAAAATAAAATAAAACCACTCTTTTAAGTGAATTGACTATTACAAATACACTTCTTGACACTTCCTTAAACGAGTAATTTATTCATTATTAGTTAGTGGTGTTAAATGGATTGAGTCGAGAAGCTCAACTCATCCATCATAGAATTCGGCTGAGCTCACCACTCGAACTTGCATGTGAGGTGAGCAGGCCCGCTCATCAAAAGTGTGCTTGATTCGCTCCATGAACTCGCTCTTGCCGTTCACGGCCCGTAATTTTTATTTTAAATTTGAATTGAAAATTGCACTTCACTCTCAGAAGCATAATAAAGGTAAGGAAATTATATTTCATCAAAAAAATTATCTAATAGTAAAGAAATTTGTAAATGTAAAAGAATATATTTCATCGAAGAATTATAAAGTTGTAAAAATCATCCTCCTTATTCGAACTTGAGACCGATTAATACGTAGGTGAAGTTAAAATTGTACACGAATGAATGTTTGATGTACGATTTTTAAAAAATAAGCAAATGAAATAAATACAATATAATAATAATTAAAGAAATGAATTATACTTATAATTCTATATTAGCCCTTGTTTGGGCTCCATTCTTAAAAAAATGTATTTTTCTTTCTCATATTTTTAACTATATATTTTTCAATAAAATAATATTACACGTAAATCAATTTTTTAATTATTTTATAACCAAACATTCTCCGAAAAATTACTATTCCAAAATACATTTTTAATAAAACCAAAAGAGGCTTAATAGTATCAAATTGCACATATAAAAAGATTTTGGAAGGAGAAAATTACCTGGAAGCCTAGATTTAAAAACAAGTTTTCATAAATAAAGAGGTTTAAGTTTAATTTCATAATTCAGGTGGTAATTAATTATTAAATTAATGTTAGATTAAATAAATATATTCACCCAACACGCCACACCCAAATTACCCAATCTCTCTCGTCCCCCCCACCCCCTATCTCTCTCTCTCTCTCTTGTAGTTCGCTGACTCCGACGAATACCTCACGGCGACTTCACCTGAAGACATAGCAACGCTAATCGCCGCCTCACAGCTATGGTTTGCATCTCCACTCACGATCGGGGTTGTTGAAGGGCTTGAAAATTTTGGGGAGGTGGTGAAACCCTAATCATCTTCTCTCTCTACATTCTCTCTATCACAAACTACCACCGGCAACGCTCAAGATGTCGCCACCACCGGCAACGCTCATGGTGTCGCCATCGCTGGTATGTGATTTCGGGTGGTTGCGGTGCCTTCGTCGCTGGTGTGTAGAGCGTTTATACGGTGGTGTCTAGATTGAGATTTGCAGTTTGTTGCAGTTAACTTGATTTTTGCATCATATTTTTGCAACTCGCTGGAAAGATGTCAAGTTGTGCTAAAAAAAAAAAAGGTTGTTCTTGTTGTATTAGTATATATGGCCTTTTGCCAACTGAAGATTTAATTTCTGAATTTTGACGATCAACGTGTGTTTTTGAGGCATGATGAACTGTGGGTGGTGTGTGGTGATGATTTACATGTGGTGGTGGTCGTACAGTGATGCTTGTGGTGGTGGCTAAGGTTTATTGAAAGTGTTGGTGGTGGTGGGTTATGTTGGGGGTGACAGGTTGTGGTGAAGGGTGGGGAAGATTAAATGATAATTTGTGACCATTTAATTGGTTAATTGTGATTCATTTGATAATCTGTGATGGACATATAAATTGTAATCCATTAATTCAATAATTTATGATTTAGAAAATAGATGTAACAAGTTAATTTAATAGTAATTTAAATAGAAATTGAGTAGTCAATATGGTCGTGTTCAATCTTAGAGAGTTTACTGTGTGAAGAGGACATATTTAAAATCTGCTAGCCCATTTATGGTTGTACTTGTACTTAGTCCGCTCCGCGGCCTTGATTTCTGGGATATTCAGACAGAGAAATGGGAAAGTAACAACCAAAGAAAAATTTGTTTGGCTGGATTTTGATTTTCTACTCATTGTCCTAGTTTTATAATTTCCTTTTCACACGGCTATTTAAAAATTTCCTGCAAATATTTTTAGGTTTTTATTATTTTCTATTTTTGATTGCTGACTAGTGACTTCAAGTCTTCAAGTACAATCTGTATTGGCTGTTCACTGCACTAATTTTTGGAAAATATTGCACAATTAGTCCCCAATTTATTACCCAAATAGCAAGATAATTTTAATCCTTATAAATAAATAAGTTTGTCTAAAATGTTTCATTTACTTATAATCAACCTTCAAGGAGCGAGAACCATCGAAAAATTCTATTAAATCGTGACATTACCCTAAATTAAAGCTTTTCTTACTTCAATATTTGAAGCATCAATCCTAATTAAAAAATAAAATTTAGTTTCATAAAAATAATAAATAAGGTGTATCAATTAAATGGAGAATTGGACTTTTTTTGTTCTGGAAGCATATTTTTCAACTATAATGAAAATACAATAATTAATCGACTTTATCATTCTTGAAGGTTGAGGTCAAAATTGCTCATCTAACAATAGTTCGTTGATCAATAATGCAATTTTCCCTCAAAATTATTGTTGAACTTTTCAGGGGTACTTTAGTAAATTAATCCAGCAGCTTTCCGCGTACGGCGGTGTCTCCCACGAGGTACCACTGCCCACAGGCTCAAAAAAACACTTTTCCCAAAATACCCACCAACCCTAAAGACCACACTCCCATTCACATAGCGCGTACATAGCATGATGAAATATATTCATCTACTTATAAATAGACCATTCTATTGCCATTCATCAGTATCCAATATCTCTCACAAATAGAAAAATATTCAAAAAGGCCAACAAAATTTTCAGTTTTCCCCATTTTGATCAAATATTCTTGAATGTACCTTGAACAAAGTCTGAAAATGCAGAAAAAGGGCTCAAATTCTGGTCGTAGAGCATGGAATACCCTTCGCTTAGCCCTTGTATGGGCTAGAAAAGGAGACATATTCAGAAACAAATTCGCCTTAAGTTTAAGCTTACTTCAAAAGGGTGTTAAGAGTCTCCGCCACCCAGATGGAGGCGGCGCCCTCATTTACGGCGAACGTGAACTCTCCTTCGACGAAACTCCAATCATCCATGTCAAAATGCACCGCCCTTCTTCGCTCCGGTTCAAGATGCCACACATTCCTTGCATTAATCCGCACGTGGATTTTGATTATGATTTTGAGCTCAACGATGACCAGGACAGAATTTATTACACTGATGTGCCCAGAAAGAGTTTTTTAAAGGGAGTAGAGGATCAAGAAGATGATCAAGATTATGAGTTTGATCAGGTTTGTGAAGAAATTTATGGGCCGTCTGATGAAGGAATTGATTTGAAAGCGGAGCTGTTTATAGCAAAATTCTATGAGCAAATGAAGATGCAATGACAGATGTCATATTTACAGTACAATGACATGCTTAACAGAGGTTCAACTTGATCCATATATATATTTACAAAGACACAGAACATAGTTTGAACTTTGAAGTACGAGGGAATTCACAGCTGGACGTGGCATCAACAGCTGAATTTTAATACTTTACATTGCAGCTTGAAGGTTGATCATATCAGCAGAGAAAATGACGTGAAAGATAAAATAAAACGATTTTGCATTTTTTTTTATTGAAATTGGTTAAATGCGATTTACAAACGTTTACCTATCATTATGCACAGGTGAAAGAATGTACTGTTGCCGCTGCTAATAAATTCTACTCTCTGCAAATCTCTATCCTAGAACAAGATTTTCCATTCTTGAACACGTGTTGTATAGTCATTAGGCCGTTGAGAACGTTTCTTTTAATTCTTTATCAACTTTTATCAAAATCCGCTTTGTTAAACAATCCCTTAAAGCAATGTCAACATGTTGGGGGAGCGGTCGTCACTCCTCGATCGCTCTCTGTGGATCTGTCACTGAACGCACATATGGAACTCGGGTCTCGTAACAGTGTTGAACGATACAATTATAACCAAACTATTTCAATACGGGTATATTGAACTGGGAAGTGCATATATAGTTTCAAGGTTTTAACCTACTAGCTATTCGAGTTAGATATTATTGAGTCATTTCACTAAATAACAGGAGAAGAAAATAAGCAGCCAACTTGCTACTTTGCCTTACTATTAGTTTGATTTGAGACTCCACTTATCTGCACACGTTACTCATCTGTACTTAACTGAATTCTAGAGGCAAAAATTTAAATGAAACTTCTTGAAAATTTGAAATCTATAAAAATTAATTTAGTTGAATTTAAAGTTTAGTGATGTGTGATTGATGCCGGGTGACTTCTCGTCACTATTTGCTTGAGATGTGAAGATAGCTTGTCTAGTCTACTTGAAGGTATATTGCCTATTCGATTGCAATGATAGAATAAATTTATTCTTTCTAATTCGACAGATAATATCACCTAAGAGAAGTTTTTATACTTGAAGTGAATGGCTTTGAGTGTTTATGTGAAGGGAGACGCTATGAAGATAGAGAACTTAAAAGTCATATCATCTCGGAACTTGATAAAGTTGGAAATCATACTGAACTACCATAATGGTCACTTTACTATCACAACACACCTCACTAACATTTCTAACACAATAATGCTACTTAACACTACTGATATTTAACATCAGTTTAGATGGCAGCACTAATAGCATTAAATTATAGGTTGAATTAAATATAAGAAATTATAGCCCATTTAATAGAATTTATGATATGCTTACACGCACACTCGTGTTTATCATCATTAGTGTTAGAATTATTCTTTTCAACATGTATCTCATATTCTACTGAAGTGTAAAATGCATTTAGGAATAAGCCAGTCCTAGTTGAGCTCTTTGCATTGATGGTCCGGTCAGCCTCACCTTCATATCTTCAAGAGTTCACTTAAATTTCTAAGCTTATGTTTCACATGGTTAGTGGATTCTTTAGAAAGATGTTCAATGTTTAATTGAGCTCAACTCTTATGCATCTACAACCACTGTTAATTTATCCATCATTCATTTTTATCGTTTTATAATTTCAGCAGATTATAAATTTTCCAATGAGCACTAATCGCTTCTATATTTTAAGTCTTAAACCTTTCAAGAAAAATTGTTGCAAAGTAGGACCACACAGAGAGAAACGTTTGTTGTTTTCTTAGATTGATATTTTGTGCCAGTTCATGTCCCCTGTTTGATTGTATATCATTCCGGTCACGAATGACAGTCTATATACCAATTCATAATATTTTTGTCGTTTTGATCGAAAATATTTAGCCAATTTGCTTCAAAACGACAAAGCTGCAGCCAACATATTGCAATTCGGTTTCACTAGGCATCAGTGCATCACCACTTGGAATTCAGTGATATCCGATTTCGTTGATTTGAATTTTAGACAAGTGCTCTTAGAAATAATTGTTAATTAATTTAGCAATAAAGTAAATGAAGTGCTTTGTATTAACGACAATAAGTACATATATGAATAAAATTTAGTTGAGTATTGCAGATGTATTTTGTATAATATTTTTGAAACATGGCTATACAAGGATTATTAAAGTAACAGATACACAGTTTTACATGTCAATCCTAACATTGAGAGGTGGCTCAATGATCAGGTCTTGAATTTGCTTCCTAATAGTCACCAGTTCGAGTCCCCTCAGTGCCATTGAAGTGAGTACCCAGCTATAAATTTCAGGATCCCGTTGAATTAGTCGAGATGTGCGTAAACTGATCTGGACATCCACGGTCATTTAAAAAAAAAAAAAAGTTTTTACATGCCAATCCTGAAATACAAATCTCAAGATATAAAGTTTATGTCTTAAGACAAGAGGTCAAGAACCAGGTTAAATTTTAACCGGACTCTATAAATTCAGTCCAAACAGACGTGAATTGTCGTAAATAAGATTATTGTAGCTCACTAACCTTATAATTGTAATCGTACGGTCCACAAAGGCAAAATTTTGAATAGGGAAAAAAGTCATTGTATAAATTTCTAGACACAATCTACCAATCACGTCATATAAATTATACATTGCAATGGATTGGTCCACAACGTTAATTTTCTAGTGTACTAATCTTCAATCTTGGACGGTTCCTTTTACCAGCTTAATTTTTTTCCAGTTTCTTAGTTGGCAAAGTTTGACATTATTAGACAATAATTTATAATATGCTTCGATTTCTTGGTTGTTGCCAGTTGGGTTACAGGAAATTAAGGTATACATTAAGCAGCGTTTCAAGGCTGCTCATAGGATTCTCTTTCTTCTTCTGGAAGTCTTTATATACAAATTAACAATGATTTAAAAAATGGAAAAATCTATATATACATAATCATTATACATAATGTTGTTCATAATGTGATGTGACAATCATCCGATTGTTGATGTGAAAGTGTGAGATTTAAATTAAAGGTTAGATCCAATGTCACATGTAATTATGGAGACAATTATGTACATGTAGCACTTTTTTAAAAAAAATAATTAAAACAATTTACATAAATGTCTGTCCAGATAAATGACCATTACAGATACACTTCTCCCTTGAAACCCGTAAAAAATGACGATTGTGTTATATGTACATTATAACTTACATATTTATTTATCAACAGATTATGTGATGAGATATAATCGAATCAAAATTTTATAAAATAATAAAAAAAATAAAAAAATTAACTTTCTTTATGCCAGCTCATCAATCTGTAAAAGAATTTGTAAGTGATTATATACTACAAGCATTCTCCAAAAAATAATTTGCTTTGAAAAGTAAATTTCAAGAGTATATATGCAATTTTTGAGTTGAAAAAATAAGTGTACATGTTACAAAAAAACTACTTGGAAAGAATAATTAGTTATAAATAAACTTCGAGAGTATCTATGTAATTCTGAAGTCGAAAAGCTATCTGTATAATAATTAGTTATGTCGAAAGATATATCGAGTGAATTTTATTTTTTTCAAAAATAATGTTTACTTGTACTTGGTCAACAGCCTTTAAAAAAAAAAAAAAAGGGGTTGAACCCCAACCTTGAAGGCCCCCATTGTCCCGTCCCTAGAGTATCGTAGGGGAGGTAAATCGCGGGATGTACCCCCAATAGATTAGAGAATAAGAGCTTGTCCGTACACTGGTACCCACAAAGAGTCCAATTTCATATCTTAGGAATCTGGTACTCACAAAAAGTCCAATTTCATATCTCAGGAATCGAACCCCACACTGCGATTATCATTAAGGTTGAGACTACCTTACTCTTGTTCTTTGCACCACTTGATTATGGGCGGTCAACGGCCTTAATTTCTTGGATTCTCTATGGAGAGAGAAATGTGATAGTAACGTTGCAACCAAAAGGTCCAAAACCCAACAGAAATTTGTTTGTCTGGAAAAAGGGAAGTCCATTTTTTCTAATCATTGCCCTAATTTTATAATCCCCATTCATACGGCTATCCGACATAGAAATTTCTTGCTAATATTTTAAGGTCGTGGTTCATTATTTTCAAACTATCTTGGCTGTTTGTGTATCATTCAATATTGAAAATTGCAGTACGGGTTCCCATCTGACATTCTTCAAAGTGTAGCATGCCACACTTTAGGGTTATGTGGCAATTTAACATAAAAGGTTTCAAAATTGGAGATTGATTAAGAAATTATAGTGAACAATTAAATTAGTACGATGTCCATTAACTTGTTTTCATCATTTATCTAGGTAGAATTGGACGCCCGCTTTATTGTAAAATTGAGCTGACTGTATTTTCTTTAATGAATAATGCTATTCACTTAAGCACCAATATATGTAAGAGCGTGTCTGATTAACTTTATTTTCGTGGAAAATATTATTTTTCACCTAAATTCTTACTTTTAGGGTGTATGACTGAAATTTTTTTCCATGAAAAATATTTTTCAACTTCTAGTCATATGACCATATTTTCCTAAAAATAATGAGAACATTTTCTTTAGGGAGTGGTGGTTTTTATGTTCCAAACAATTCACGTGGTCCGACAAAGTTATAACACATTTTTATGCTTGAATAATGTTAGCCAATTGCCACATCGGGTGGGATCTAGAATCACCAACTCACCAATACTAGTGACGAATACCAATAAAATCATGTTACATGTACAGTTATTTTTTATTATTTTATTTTTCTTTTACATATTGTTTGACCGATGTTGAAGTAACATTCATTTGATCCTTGATTTTAATTTCATTTATTCAAATTAGGGCTAAATGCATGCCACCCCGCTCCTATCAAGAAATGTGTAAAAATATTTCCGTGCAAGTAGCTTGATTAATACCAATAATGGTACATAGAGCATTATTCATAATGAATGTTTGAAAATTAACTCGTTCTTCATCGACGGCTGGAGATCAACTTAGTAGTTGAACAATAGAATGTGGACCAATCATGCAATTGTCCATTGGCTTCTTGTCGAATTTCCCAGGGGTACTTAAATAAATAATGGAGCGCTGGCCGCGGCCGCGTATAGCCGTGTCTTCCACCGCCCCCTGGCCAACAAAAACACTTTTTCCACGTACCCACCAACCTATGGACCCTACGTCCATACCGCGTACATAACTAATATTCCTTTATATATAAATACACCATTCTACTGCTCATGATCAGTATCTAATCTCTCAGAACAGAACAATATTCTAGAAAGCCTATAAATTTTTTCCCATTTTTTATCAAAATATTCTTGAATGTACGTCGAACAAAATATGAAAATGCAGAAAAAGGGCTCATCAAATTCTGGTCGGAGAGCATGGAATATCCTTCATTTAGCCCTTTTATGGGCAAGAAAAGGTGACATATTCAGAAACAAATTCTCCATAAGTTTAAGCTTACTTCAAAAAGGTGTTAAGAGTCTCCGCCACCCAAAAGGCGGCAGCGGCGCCCTCATTTACGGCGAGCGTCAACTCTCCTTTGACCAAACTCCGATCATCCATGTCAAAATGCACCGCCCTTCTTCTCTCCGGTTCAAGATGCCACACATTCCCTGCATTAGTCGCCATGTGGATTTTGATTACGATTTTGAGTTCAATGATAATGAGGACAGAATTTATTACAGTGATGTACCCAGAAAGAGTTTCTTAAAGGGAGTAGAGGATCAAAATTATGATCATGAACTTAATCGAGTCAGCGAAGAAATTTATGAGTCTTCTGATGAAGGAATTGATTTGAAAGCTGAGCAGTTTATAGCAAAATTCTATGAGCAAATGAAGATGCAGAGACAGATATCTTATCTACAGTACAATGACGTGCTTAACAAATCTTCAACTTGATCAATGTATACCTACACTAAGACACAGGACGTGGTTTGAACAATCTATTGGTTTCATATACACTCTGTTTTTGT
Organism: Olea europaea var. sylvestris; assembly: GCF_002742605.1. NCBI lineage: Eukaryota > Viridiplantae > Streptophyta > Magnoliopsida > Lamiales > Oleaceae > Olea > Olea europaea. The sequence continues at coordinate 15,403,984 of NC_036247.1, read as the reverse complement.
ACTTTTTTGTTTTGGCGACAATTTTAGAAGAGTTATGGGCGGCATTTTTTGGTAGATACTTGAGGTTTTAGTATTAATGCTGTTTAGTTTTTAAAGAATAATTCTTTTATACATTTCAATAATGCGTTTGACGCTTTATATTATAAATATGTTTTTAATTAAAACTATTCAATACCACATGCGTTGCACGATTATTGTATCTAATGTGCCTTTATTAGCGTGATGTAGAGATTTTAGTTTTCTTGGCTGATTATGCTTTTGAAATTTGAATTAATTTTTTTGGCATGAATGTTCTCCGACAATTAGTAAAAATTAGATTTAAAATTGTGGAAATATAAGTAAAAGATAATTTATAAATTTGCTATAGTAAAGAATAATTTATTTTTCTTTATCTTTTGTTTTAACCAACTTTTCTTTAGATTATTTTATTATTTTCTTACATTTAAAATTAAAAACATTTTAAATGTATTTAATTACAGAGAGAGTGAGTTTGGCTCAATTTTCTAAATTAAAATGTTAATTTAAAGAGTGTTTTGGAGGATAATTTTAAAGATTGACTCTTTATTATAGAGACTATCTCATGTTTAAAGACTTTTCTAAATATATTTCATTTAAATAATTTTGAATATTAGAAATGGGTTTGGTTTGAAAGTAAGTGGGAATTTGGATTCTTGTGGTTGAGATAGTCAAATTTTTCATTGCACTTGTGATAGAGGATGAAAACAAATATGTCTCTTTCTTGCAGGCAAAAAAAGAAAGAATCTTGCAGAATGTCAAATGTAATTAATGTTATTAACTATTTCACCAATCTACTTCATTTCTTCACCTCAAATTCATAACTCATTTTTCATCTGCATCTTCAATTCATTCATTTCAAATCTCAAACTAATTACAGTCTGGAATTAAGCAACAAATTCTAAGGTAAGTTGATTTTTATGAATAATATTATTTATATCTTACTAATTTAATCGTTGATATTTATGGAAGAAATGTGAAGTTCGTATCGAAAATGAAGTTGGTGGTGTGGGAAGTAAGCGGAGGAGATGCCTGCAGTGCAGGGACTCCACACAAAAATGTACGGAGTCCCCGCACGAGCACCAATTTCGTGTGGGGACTCCCTGCACCAATTTTGTACGAAGTCCCCACAATGCTTGAAGATCGAGATACCATGAGAGCACATTGACACATCAGGAATAAGATTTTGAACCTGATAGAAATGTAAATGTCTCTATCAATATGTTTCAAAGGCAAAAGACCTTTGCATAAATGATATAAGATTTTTAATTCTACCCCTGAATCTATTCTTAGGCAGATGCCTATCTCGTTATGCATTTTTTAGCATATACTATTGAAGGTGTGTGAGGTTGGTGGTATTGGGTGATTTTGGTAAATCAATTAAGTTTTCCTCTTCAAAAATCTAAACAAGAATATTATCTCTTCAATCCAAATTCTGTAAGAAAAAACCTCTTGAATATATGGATTGAGAACCATTTTTTGGAAGATTAGTTAAAACTGTTGAGAAATTATAAGTAAATCATATTAACCTGAAGAAAAGATAACAATACCATGAATTCAGCATGATGCTCGCTTACCGCTAGATCTATAAAATGCACCCACACTCTTCCCAGGTTTCTTCTCCCACCATTCCACCTTGATGCTTATCATGATGACATTGCAATTCTTCATCTACAGCTGCTTTATTATCCAGTTCACCAATGTTATGAGCAGTGTCCATAGCTTCAACTTCCGCTTCATTTTTAGATAAATTTACAGCATGTTCTTCTGATTCTTTAGTTTCTGGTCCTTTGTCCAATTCAAGAGCATCTTTTTCACCATCTTTTACATCCAAAGGCAGAAGTTTCCGAATCAAAGCAATCACATAACCGATTTCGTGTGGGGACTCCACATGGAATTCCCGCACAGGACTCCGCACCCAAAACTTACTCTTTTTTTTGCTTCTTTTTTTAAGTTAAATTATAATTTTTTTATATATAAATTGGAGACAAAATCTCAGAATTAGAAAATATATATTAAATCTGATGATGGATATGCATTGACAATAATTTTTTTTTCCAGCTTACATGATATATACTTATATGAAATCACGAAGGTATGTTGGTATAAGTTATGACATTTTTCATATATATCTTTTATTATTTGTGCAGATGTCTCTAGATTATATACTGTCACCAAACCAATGATTTTCTGGTACTATAACTCAATACCCCAATTACCAATATGTAAAAAATTGTATAGAATTGTTTCAAGCAGGTGAGCAATCACTTTTACTCTCTAGCGATAGCAGTTTTCATGGATTTCTTTATGAATTTATATATACAGATGAAGAGCAACAATTCAGCAGTAAACTAATACATGAATTTCTAATGAGGTTTGTTGACTGTGGTAAAAGGAATGAGGTGTGGGTGAGGTTGGATGATCATTTTGCTCGTTTTGGCCTGCAAGAATTTTGTCTAATAACAGGATTACCTTGTTATGAAAAATCTTTTAATCTTAATCCCAACAATTCTCGACTTAGAGATCAATATTTTGAAAGCAAAAAAAGAATTAACATGAGAATGCTTTACGATGCATTCTAATTGTGTGAAAATCCAGAGGATAAATTAAAATTGGAATTGGTGATGTTGGTAGAATGTGTTTTGACACCAACGAAAATATATATTGATTACAGAACTTTATGCATAGTTGAGCAGCTGAACGATTTTTTATTGTATCCTTGGGATCGTAAGGCATACTTTGTTTTGTTAAAGTCGTTGCAACAATCACATATTGAAAGAATACAAAGAATGCAACAGTCTGACCAAAATGAATGTAGATATATACTACATGGATATCTCATTACCTTTCAGGTATTTTTTTAAATTTATTTACTCTATATTTTGATTTTATATGTATTTAATATTGATTTTGAATTCTCTGTTGTAGTTTTGATATACGAAGCATTTCCTCAAATTGGAGACAAATTTGAATGACGTATGTATAATACATTACAGGCTCCAAGAATGCATAGATGGAAGCCAAAAAAATATTGAGTGAGAAAAGTAAAGCAATTTTTCACTACCCAAGAGGTACGATAATTTTAGATATACATTTAACTATCAATTATCTAATTATTTAATCGAGGGAGAGGAAAGTATTCTAATTTTTTATTATATTTGTAGATTGAAGTACTTGTAGTGTTAGCACCCACTGAAGAAGAATTGGACAAAGTTTGGTAAATGACTTTATCATTACCAACTGATAACCAACATATTATTTTAAATGGCATCATTGGTAGAGAATTTGAGAATGCACATCAACAAATTCCATAACATATGGACGAGCAACGAATTCCACAACGTATGGACGAGCAACAAACAGGTGTTGCTGGTAGTTCAACAGCGCAGATTTCAATTGGACTTCAGGAGTCTGGTTGTTCTTCTGTTGATTTCAACTATGTAAGAAGAGAAAAAATGGAAGAAATGTTCAGTATGTATAGATAGCATGTAGTGTCAGATATGTCTGGCTTATGTCATAACCTGAAGACAGACATAGTTGATGAATCAAGAAGATAGGAAGCAGAAACTCTTCAAAATCAGAGACAAATGTTTGAACAACATCAGAAATGGTACGAAGATCAACACGAGCGTTTGGGCTTCCAATCTGGCATGCATTCCTATCATACTGCTCAAGAAACAAAAGAATAAGATGCTTGTTATCAAACATTTCTTGATCAATAGAAAGAAATGTTTCAACAACAACAGAAATGGTATGAACAGAAATATCAAGGAATGCTTCAACAACAACAAAAATGGCATGAAGATCAGTATCTGGGAATGCAGTCTTATATGAAGAACAATTTTGCTTCCATGCAGTCTTATATGGACAACAATTTTGCTTCAATGACGACGTACATTAACGACAAAAACGAAAATGTAATGAATCGATTAGATGTTTTGGAATCAAAACTGGAAGCTATTGCTTGTTCACAGCTGCAGGATGTTCCTGGTTCTAGTAGTGGTTAGAAAGCACTATTTCAACAAATTCAACCAGTGGGAACATCCAGAAAATAAAAGAAAAATAAGAAAATAAAGTATTCAGATTATCCGTTAGAAAACTATCTCATGGAAAGATATACAAGAATAAGAGAATGGGTGGTGCGAAATTCATCTGGGTAAGAATTTGATAGTCTTTTATGAATTGTATTACATTGATTTAGTATTAATTTAAACTACAATATATACATATAGTGCAGATTGGAAGATTGTAGGAGGTGACAACTTATATGGAAGAGATACAATAAAAACTATAATGGATGCAACCAAAGATATCAATATTGCAGTTAGTGAAGTTTATAACTCTGGCTTAATTAATTTTATTATGCTCAACATATCTAATTTATTTCTATTTATTGTATTAGCATATAGAAATGGAATTAAAGCTATTGAGAGAGTTGATCAATGAAGTTTGCAGTCCTGTTTCCAAAGAATATGCAATTCTGGACTTCAAATTTGAACATGAATGTGCTGCCCAATTGATGTGGCAACATAATGTAATGGCAGAATGTTTTACCAATTCTCAAAAGGATTTATTAACTGTGACTTTACAGTAATACATGAATGGTGATTTGCCAGTGACTGGGCGTTCATGAATAGCTTGCAACTATTTATTAATTTCATATTCATATCCGGAAAAATAATTGGTATCTATTCTTCTTAATTTTTTGGAATGGAAAATTCAAATATACGATTGTAGTGAAGAGTCTCATACACCATAAGAAATCAGGGAACAAATAAAATCATTAGTTGAAATAGTCCAAATTTCATTGAATTCTAGCAATTTTTCTTTTAGGAGATCGGATTTAAGGAAGTATAGAAACAAAAGGCTAAATTTGAAAATTATACCTTATCTACCTTGCGCAAATAACAGTTATGTATTTAATGCATTTAAATTGACAATATTTAGGGTCCGTTTGGTGCACATTTTTTTAGATGAAAATGCATTTTAAACATCATATCGCGGGTCCCCCATTAGAGTGCAGAAGTCAAAAATTGTGTGCTGATGTGACGGAAAAAATGCATTTTTGGCTCCAAAAATGAGTACCAAACAGGGGCTTATTCTTTCCTAATTTATGATTTTATCCTTCTACTATTTATTTTGTCTAGTAGAAAATAATTCTTTGATATAGGGTAAATTCTCCAGTATTTTTACTCAAATATATAGAATGCTTTGTTTTCAACTATCCATTAGAAACAGTTGAAGCAGACCGGATGAGTATATATAGAAGAAAGATTGCAGTAGACATTTGTTATAATCAATATTTTCTACATCCCCGTAGTTCCTGATTAGTTTTTGATCGTAAATGTGAAGAATTTGTAATATATAAACAATTTGAAATTAGTTTAATATTATTTTTGGTGCAACTATGTAGATTCAAAATTTAAAAGTGAAAAATTATGCATGGATGTTTTAGCTGTTTATTTGCTTCGAATAAAGTAAATGAAAGACAATAATTCAGTTTTTGATTGTAAAATGTGAAGAATTTATATAATATATAAACAATTTAGTTTAAGGTTATTTTTGGTGCAATACGCAAATTCAAAAGGTGTATTTATAAATAATGTGCTACGAACTTTTGGTGTAATTTGAAACGTACCATTTTGTCATATCTTTCACTCTTGTATTTATGGTATTTTTATTAGTGTATGAATTTTAGTTTTGGAAAGTTTTTGAAGGAATATTTGAAAATATTTCCATGATATAAAAAAATAATTGCAAATTATTTTTACAATTGCATAGCAGTATGTAATCTAGAAAACTATTAGTGTTGATATGATTGAATTGAATGTGAAGATTATATTTCTAAAATTTTGTGTAATTCAATCGTGCGAAGAGAGTCAACCAAGTGTGAAGTAAAAATAAAAAATAAAAAAAAAATTTGCGGAAAGAAAAAAACCTTTGACATGATGGAAGAATATTCGTCAATCATGACAAAAAAATTCTTGTAAAAAATAAAAATGGATAATAAACTAATAAAATTACAATAATTTTTTATTTTTTTTTACAAATAACATAAAAAAATCATTTTTATCTTTAAGAAAAAAATAAATTTAAAAATTAGCAATTTCATAACCATTTTTTTTAATTCTCGAAAATAGAATTATAAAAAAGGAAACAATATTGAATTACAAAATTTAATATTCAAGAAATTCAATACCAAATAAATTTTATACATTTATAACAAATTATAAATCAGCTTACCGTATTTGCAGGAAGCATACCGTATATGCTGCCATATTTGCAGTCTACCGTATTTGTAAGCAACTTACCGTATTTGTTGCCTATCGTATTTACAAGCTACCGTATTTGCAAACAACTTACTGTATACAGTATTTGAACTTTACCATATTTGCTGCCTACCGTATTTGCAAACAATTTACTATATTTTCACCTTACCAATTTGCAGGTTAACTTACCGTATATGCTGCTTACTGTATTTGCACTTACAAATACGAGAATACAAAAAATCGTAAATTCACTTACCAAACTGAATTTCAAAAAAAATTAATTTTTATTTTTTCAACATAAAATAAATATTAAATATATATCAAGCTGGGTGGTATGGCATTATCAATATCACCTTCTTTGAAATTGTCATCTATAGATTTTTAAAAAAAATCATTACTATTTAGTCTAAAAAATTTAATGTGTGTGTGTGTGTGTGTGTGTGTGTGTGGAGTGTTGTCCCAAGAAAAAAACATAATAAAGCTGTGCGGGACACTTCGCACGTTGTAGAGTGTCCGGCACTCCACACACAGTGTCGCACGCACCTCCCACAATTTTTTTTATAAATTATTAATAAAACTAAATGCATTAATTACTATTAATTATTTTTTTTAAATATTCTTTAGATAACAACAAATCTTTTAGTTGGTGAAAAATAAATGAAATAATAATGATTTATAAAACCAATTATTGCAAGCAAATTTTTGGTTTCATATGGTGACAAAGTCAAGAAATTCACGTGAAACTTCTGAAAAGAAAAAGTTTCACATGAATGAAAGAGGAAAAAAACAAAAAGAGATCATTCTTTCTTTCGTTTCATTTCATTTCTTTACTTTCTTTAGTAAAGTTTAGTTTTCTTTCACAGTTGCATTCTTCATATTTCATCCCAAAATCTGAGGAAAATCCAAAATCCGAGGAAAACAAATTACAAGGTAATTGTTTGGTTTTTAGGAATTTTTCTTTATTAATTTTTTTGTAGTTAATTTGTTTTCTGTGAACGTGAAAAATTAATTTTTTACAGATTTTTGTGATTTTTGTTGTGTTAACATGGTGTAGAAGAAAGAGTTTTTAATCTGTGGATATATTTGTCAAAGAAAGAGTTCAGAGTTTCTAATCTGTTTGTAATCGATGGATATATTTGTGAAAGAAAGAGTTTAGCCATCGAGGAACATGGGTTGGTTCACTTCAATAAAGAGGATCGATAGAATTTTAAATTTGTTCGTGAAATATGTTTTTTTAAATGATACCACATCACCAAAATATACATACTCCTCAATGTCTTTGTCATCAACCCAAAACATATTTATCTTTAAAATCAATCATTCCTTCCAAATTTCATGCGATTATCTAAAATTATATATGCTAAGGTAAATTACTTTATATTAGTTATGTGGATAAAGAGGAAAATATTTGTGTAAGACATATTTTAATTTTTATTTGTAATCCAAATATTAGTTTGTAAATAAGTTTTGTTATTTCATGCAGATGTCTCTAGATTATGTGTTGTCTCAAGACCAATGGTTCTGTGCTATTGTTTGTCAATATTCAAATCATTAATATGTTAGAGATTTGATAGAGTTGTTACAAGCAGGCGAACAAGTATTATTAATATGCAGTAATTTTCATGGATTTCTATATAAAATTTATGTATAGAGACGAAGAGCAACAATTTAGTTGCAAGTTAATACATGAATTTATAATGAGGATAGTTGGTAAAAACAACGAAGTGTGGGTAAGATTTGATGACTATCTTGCCCGTTTTGGAATGCAAGAATTCTGCTTAATCACTGGACTACCTTGTCACGAAAAATCTGTTAATCTTGACTCTAGTAATCCTCCACTTAGAAACCAATATTTTAATGGTGTGAAAATGATTTATATGAGAATGTTCCATGATGGCTTTAATTCATGTGAAGACCGAGAAGATAAATTCAAACTTGGATTGGTTATGTTGATAGAGTGTGTTCTCAAACCAATTGAAAGACATATTGATTATAGAATGTTGGGTATGGTTGAGCAGCTTGACCATTTTATTTTGTATCCATGGGGCCGAAAGACATATTTTGTTTTGTTGAACTCATTGCAACAATCACACTTTGAAAGAATACTAAGAATGCAACAAGCTCAACAAAGAGAGTGTAAATATTCGCTACATGGATATCCTCTTGCTTTTCAGGTACTTCATTTTTACTAAATTTTTATTTTTTGTTTAGTTTAATGTTGTATATATTTAATATTTACCTTTAATTTCATTTTGCAGTTCTGGATATATGAAGCATTTCCCAAGATTCGAAAGAAATTTGGACGAAAGAGATACAAGACATTACAAATTCTAAGAATGCACAAATGGAAGCCGAAGGAAATATTGACAGACAAAATTGTAAAACAATATTTGTCTACACACGAGGTATGGTAATTATACGAAAATTTATACATCTAATTATTGTACTATACTATAATATAGAATTCTAACATGTTATTACGTTTTTAGATTCGACTGCTTGCAGTATTGCAATCAATAGAAGAAGAATTGCTGACATTGTGGTACACAACTCTATCGTTACCGTTGGACAATAAACACTCAATATTAGATGGCATTGCCGATGGAGAGCTTGGCAACATTGTACCACAAATTCCTCATAACAAACAAACAATTAATGCTGATGATGTTGGTACTTCCAGAACATACCCTTCAGTTGGAGTGGAGCCTAATTATACTTCTGTTGTTGACTATAATTATGTCACAAAAGAACAGATGGAAGAAATGTTCACTACACATAGACAATATGTATCTGGTCTGTATGATGACTTGAAGGCACGAATCAAGAAAATAACAGGATGAATATCTTGAAAATCAGAAGGGAATGTTTGAAGAACAGCAAAAATAGCATGAACAGCAATATCAATAGCTGCACTCTGCTTATCAATCTACATATATGGAATGTCAAGCTTTCTGCCAGGATTTTTTTGGTCAACAGATGGCTGAACAATAAAAAAGACAAGAAAGTAATTATCAAGCAATTGTTGATAATCAGGAAAAAAAATCAGCAACAACAAAAATGGCAAGAAGATCACCATTAGGAAATGCAACCTCACATGCAATCTTACGTGGACAATAGTTTAACTTCGATGAGATCTTACTTTGAAGAACGGAACAACAACATGCTGAATAGAATGGGTGATATGGAAGCTATTGTTGGTTGTTTACAGAAAGATATTCCTAGCTCCAACAGTCAAATTCGTGGCAAGAAAGTAACATCCGAACAAACTCCTCAAGCTGAAATGTCCACAGAAGAGATGTATAATAGGAAGATAAAATTTTCAGGTTTTCCTCTCGAAGACTATTCTATGGAGAGGTATTTATCAGTTCATCAATGGGTGGTGGTGAATACATCGGGGTAAAAAGCCTTACTCTAACTTATTAGTTATATTGTATTTATTTCACACCGATATAAACTATTATTTACAGTACATATTGGGATGTTGGAGGCAATATGTATGGAAGAGACACACTATACAATATACTTGAAGATATAGATATCAGTATTGCAGTTAGTGAATCTCACAAATTATAATTAATTTCAATTTACATTTGACATCTAATTTATATCTATTTATTGTATTAGGCTATAGAGTGGAGTTGAAGTTATTGAGACGATTGATTAAAGAAGGCTCTACTCTTCTCTCTAAATGGAATTTTGGACTTCAATTTTGAAGTTGAATGCAATCACCAATTGATGTGGCAAACAACTTTAAAAGAAGGAAGTTTTAGTGCAGATCATCGTCAGATGGACTTGACTATATTAAAAAATTACATAAGTGGCAATCTGCCAGAGCACAGTCGTCCATGGATAGCATATAATTATTTATTAATTCTATGTTTGTATCCAGGTGATTATAATTGTTATCTTCTTGTTGTTGATTTCTGTCAGTGGAAAATTTAAATATATGATTGCAGTAATGACGTCCACACACCAACAGAAATCAGGAAACAAGTACATACAGTATATGAAATACTTCAAATATTATTGACAAGTTTTGAATTTTATTCAAGTAGACCTGATTTAAGGAAGCACCGAAACAAGAGGCTAAAATTGGAGATTATATCTCATTTGCCTTGCGCAAAAAATGGGTAAGTATTTAAGGCATTTAAATTGTTTATTATTTACTACTATATTGAATTTTTCTTTTAGTTTCGATTTCTATATTCATTATTACTTTAGTCTAACAAAAAAATTTGTATGTAGGCCAAACTGTAGACTTTTTCTTCTCAAATACATAGAATGTCTTCTTCTAAAGTATCCATTAGAGACAATTGATTTCGAGAGAATGAGGATATATAGATGGGAAATTGTGGCTGACGTTTGTTACAATGAATATTTTTTTTAAATCCGTGATTATAATTGTAATTGTGATATGTAAGGATTTTTTAATTAAAGATGGGCTTGTATGTGTAAATAATTGTGTGTTAAATTATAGGCTATCGAATTCGGTCGAGCCCGATTAAAGTGATCTAATAAAGTTTTGATTTTGGGCTTTAATGTATCCAATTAAAGTATGGGTTTATATATGTGTAGAGACCGGGCCCAAGTCCTAATTCTATGATGGGCCGAATTAGGTCAAAGGGCATCCTCATATAAATAGGTTATGGTCCCCAGATCACATGCAACGAATTATTCATTCTCTACTGCATCCCATCACAGAGAGGAAAAGAAGACTGCGTGTAAATTTGGAAGATCATACCGCGAAATCCATATTGCATTAACCATGTCAGATTCAGGTATGCTTCCGCTTTAATTGTTATATTTCTCGATGATTTAACATGAAAGATCTAGTATTTTAAAGCATTAAATTACCCAACAAGTGGTATCAGAGCCTCTTCATGTTGAATCATTGAGAATCAAAGGTTTTAGTTTGGTTCTTGCAATATATTTTGAAAATTTCAGATTTAACAATTTTTTGGTTATATATTTTGTTAAATTTGAAAATTTTTGCGGTATAATTTTGTTATTTTCGTTCGGATTGATTTAGTTTAGAAAATTCAGATTTGGGTTCAGATTTCTGGTACAGATTTATTAAAAAAAAAGGGGGGGAAAATTGAATTGGCCGGCAGCGGCTGCTGCGTTTTGCAGCAACCGCTGCTGCAAAACGCAACAGCGCCTGGCGCTGCTGCCTGCACGCCGGCGCCCCTCCTCTGGGCGCCGCCGGAATGCGCCGCCGGCCTAGGAAGAAAGAAGAAAGAGAAAATTTTTTAAGTTTTTTTTTTAGTTTTTGATTTTTGGGGGCGGGGGTCTCTTGTGTAAATTAGATAAGTTGAGGCCCTTTGTTGCAATTAGGGTTAGGGTTATAAAATTAAGATTTCAGTCCCTAACCTTTAAGTTATATTGAAATTTGGGCCTTTAAGTTTCGGATTTAATAATTCAGTCCCTAAGGTTTTAAAATTAATTAATTCGGGCCATTAAAGTTCTGAATTTATAATTAAAGCCCTCAAAATTTAATAATTAATTCAAATTGACCCCTAAAGTTTCAAATTTTTAAAATTTGATCCCTAAAGTTTTGAATTGGTCAAATTTGGCCCCTAAAGTTTCAAGTTTATTAATTTCAACCCCTAAAGTTTGGAATTAATTAATTTTTCCCCCTTAAAGTTTTGAATTATTAATCCTAAGGCCCCTAAAGTTTAAAACTAATCAAAATATGCAAAATTGGTGATTCTCTTTCTCAAATTTTGGTACTAAAGACTCTTTTAAGAGATATAATATTCGAAAGTTAGTTAATTGAAGCAACATGTTGTTAAAGCAACCTCTCTTGTGAAAATTGACTAATTTAGAATGTTAAAAAGTGTTTGTGCATGTGTTATTCATGGGATATTGGTCGACCCAAAGGAAGGTCAATATTTAGCCGAATACACGTGCACCTGTGGTGATAAACGTGTGACGATTATTTGGTTTAATGTGTGATCAATAAATCGGTCCAAAGAAAGGTTTATTGATTGACATGTTATTTTATCGTCAATGTTTGATCACTACACCAAGAGTACCACTTACAAGTCAATATCTCTGTCCAAAGACT
>NC_036247.1:15346221-15390749 GCF_002742605.1 Olea europaea var. sylvestris | reverse complement strand
GTTCTTTGAGGATGTTGAGTTTGTGGGGGGAGAAAGGGTTACAGGCTTTGTCTTTGAGGAGGATTATGTTGAAATTCCTCCAATTGCCATTGACAATGATCAGGTTTCTATCCCTGATATTGTTCAAGAAGCAACTCTGGATCAAGACAATGTCATACCTCCCTCTCAAGATCAACAAATTGTTCCAGAAGAACAAACTCTACACCCTCAAGAACCAATGCCATTAAGAAGATCCACTAGAGAGAGGAGAAGTGCGGTTTCGAATGATTACATCGTATTTCTTCAAGAACATGAAGTTGACATTGGAATGGTGGAAGATGATCCGATAAACTTCCGTCAAGCCATGGAAAGTTCTAACTCTCAAAAGTGGCTCGATGCTATGAATGAAGAGATAAAGTCCATGAAGGACAATGACGTATGTGACCTCGTTCCATTGCTTGAAGGTGCGAAACCCATTGGTTGCAAATGGATATTTAAGACCAAGAGGGATTCAAAAGGTGATATAGAGAGGTATAAGGCTCGTCTTGTCGCAAAAGGCTTTACACAGAAAGAAGGCATCGATTATAAAGAGACTTTCTCTCCGATTTCTTCGAAAGACTCTTTCAAGACTATAATGGCATTGGTAGCGCATTTCGATCTTGAGCTACATCAGATGGATGTTAAGACAGCGTTTCTCAATGGTGACATTGATGAAACAATTTATATGGTACAACCAGAAAACTTTGTATCGGACGATACAAAGCAAATGGTTTGTAAATTAAAGAAATCCATATATGGGCTCAAACAGGCATCTCGTCAATGGTATTACAAGTTTCATCAAGTGATCATCTCATTTGGTTTTGAGATGAATTTGGTTGATGATTGTATATACCACAAGTTCAGTGGGAGCAAGTATATTTTTCTGGTTTTATATGTCGATGACATATTGCTTACCAGCAACGATATAGGCTTATTGCACGAAACCAAGATATTTCTAGCAAAGAATTTTGAGATGAAAGATCTTGGTGATGCCTCTTTTGTATTAGGAATTCAGATACACCGAGATCGTTCTCGAGGTATTCTTGGATTATCACAAAAGAGCTATATCGAAAAGGTACTTAAAAGATATGGCATGCAAAATTGTAAACCATGTGACACCCCTGTGGCTAAAGGTGACAAGTTCAGCTTAAGTCAGTGCCCTAAAAATGACTTGGAAATTAAAGAAATCCAGAAGATTCCTTATTCCTCAGCTATAGGGAGTCTGATGTATGCTCAGGTTTGTACGCGTCCAGATATAACGTACATCGTTGGGATGCTAGGGAGATATTTAAGTAACCCGGGAATGGATCATTGGAAAGCAGCCAAACGGGTCATGCGGTATTTACAGAGAACAAAAGACTACATGCTCACATACAGGAGATCGGATCAGTTGGAGATCATCGGTTATTCTGATTCCGATTTTGCGGGATGCCAAGATAGTAGGAGATCCACTTCAGGCTATATTTACGTGCTTGCTGGAGGTGCTATTTCCTGGAAGAGTGCTAAGCAGACACTCATAGCTACTTCCACTATGGCAGCGGAGTTTATAGCGTGTTATGAGGCATCAAATCATGGAATATGGCTGCGTAATTTTGTCACTGGGCTCCGTATTGTGGACAATATAGAAAGACCACTTAAGATATTTTGTGACAATAAATCAGCAGTGTTGTATTCCAATAACAACAGGAGCTCGACAAAGTCAAAACACATAGAGATCAAGTTCCTTGCTGTTAAAGAAAGAGTTCAGAGTGGACAGGTGTCAATAGAGCATATTGGGACAAACTCTATGATTGCGGATCCGCTTACTAAGGGATTGATACCCAAGGTCTTTCATGAGCACACTGCTCATATGGGTGTAATGTCTCTTGAGGATATCTAGTTTCAGTGGGAGTTTGCATTTTTTGCTTTTCATATTGGACACATGTACTATTATTTTGATTACGGTTTAAAGTTAAAGTTATTTTCAGTTATAAAGTTATTTGGTTAATTATCTCTGAACTTGTTTAAAATGATCTCACTAAGGTATTAAGGTGGACCAGTTGGAAATAGGCATGTTACAGATCACATTACATGTAATTTCCATGCTACACATCCATGCTTGATCCATGTCATTCGATTATATTGATATACGTGACCATTGATGGGTTTAGCTACGTGAAAGTAGCGAAAGCCGCTTTGATCCTATGTTGATATGATTGATGGACGGGATTGTTTGGGGATACATTCGGTAATGATAGCAAAATTCTGAGTACTCATAAGGTTATGTTTAATGCACAATTATAAGGTGACACATATAGCCCAAGTGGGAGATTGTAAGGATTTTTTAATTAAAGATGGGCTTGTATGTGTAAATAATTGTGTGTTAAATTATAGGCTATCGAATTCGGTCGAGCCCGATTAAAGTGATCTAATAAAGTTTTGATTTTGGGCTTTAATGTATCCAATTAAAGTATGGGTTTACATATGTGTAGAGACGGGGCCCAAGTCCTAATTCTATGATGGGCCGAATTAGGTCAAAGGGCATCTTCATATAAATAGGTTATGGTCCCCAGATCACACGCAACGAATTATTCATTCTCTACTGCATCCCATCACAGAGAGGAAAAGGAGACTGCGTGTAGATTCGGAAGATCATACCGCGAAATCCATATTGCATTAACCATGTAAGATTCAGGTATGCTTCCGCTTTAATTGTTATATTTCTCGATGATTTAACATGAAAGATCCAGTATTTTAAAGCATTAAATTACCCAACATGATATACATCCTTAATGTATTGTGATATACATCCTCAATGTTGAAAAGGATTGCTATGTAATAAGTAAATTTTTTATCAATTTGAAATTATTTTTTCTTCTTGTTTTTTAATTCATATACATATATATTGGTATAATATAAAAAGAAAGAATAATAAGAATATAATTATATGGTGAGGAATTCTGTTCTTTGATTAGTATTTTGTGGGTGTAGACATATATTTGGTCGATGAAACTCTTATTCTTGTTGCTAGGAAAATTAGAAATTTCATACCTTAGTCTTTGAAATTTTTTGGAATTCAGGATTAATCGAAAATAAATGAAAGACAGAAAATAGAATTGCTTTGTGAAATTAAATATTTTTCTATCCAACAATACAATAGAGTTTAAGCATAAATGATGTAAGTGTTAGCCTACATACATCATTTGTCAACAAGAATGTGCTTGGCAATTTTCAAATAAAATTATATTAATGAAGAAAACAAAAGTGAAGACTAATTCGATGACAAAAATAGAAATGCCTTACAAAATACAAATGTCTTGATTAATGTTGTTGACATTTTTCATTACCAAATTACTTGCTATCCAACCATATAAAATGATATAAGTATCAGTTTACAGACATCATTTGTCAACAACAACTTGACACTTTTAAAACAAAATTACTAACAAGGAAAAGAGAAGTCAAGACTAATACCAATCAGAAATATCAAAATAAACACTTCAATCATAGTTTTTTTAATCTATCTTTTGTTTTGGAACCAAAAGATCTGTGCAAGACACATCCAAACTGCTGCTTTCATCATATGGAACACTTCCTTCATCTGATGATCTGAAGAGGGCTCTCTTGGCTGGAGGCGACAAATTCTCTTCAGAATCTAAAGAGTATATGTAGATATCTTTTCCGCGTGATTTAACATCAACATTTGCTTGGTTTTTTTTCTTGGATTTGTCTGGTCTAGATCTTCTAGATCTGTGACAGAGATAATGTCAAATCTATAACTTGATGAATTAGACTCAGTTTGGATTACTTTTAGGTAGAATGCTCGTTGAGTATTTTACATTTTCTTGACGACATCTTCAAAGTATGCTTTTTGTGAATCATGTATGTTAATGTTGATTCATCAATTAATATTGCTCGAGCAACATGTTTTAGCGCTGCAAAATGTCGAAGGTACAATAAAATTCTTACATAATCGGTTTGTTCCATCAAAGACTGTGCACTTGTAAATAAGAGATTCTCTGCTGCTTCACCAATTGCACTTGCATTAAGGAGCTTGTGACATCTTTCAGCTGCACTTATGCTCGAGCCCTAAAATGTATTTGGTGTATACACTCACAAATGATGAAGACAATTAAAGAAGATATATCTATCCATATAATAAAGTAAAATATACCGAGGAATAGCTTTAAAGTTTGGACTCTTGCAAAAAATACAGAGATAACTTTCTCCAAATTCAGCATTTGATCGTCTATAACAGTTGTTGCAAGCCATATACCAAGATTTGTTATCAATTTTATCTGTAACTGTTGTGTCATTTACCCAATAAAACTTCCTCTGTGTCAAAACATAGAGGGTGTCAAAACTGAAATAAAGAATATGTATGTAAATTTTTTTATATGTATATATATAAAGCTTATCTTAAATATCATTACCGCTAAGAGACTAAGAGACATCCTTGAAGATTCTAAATAGGAGTGAATTTATTTTGCATAGGTGGAGAAAGATTTGTAGGGCTTCTTTCCATGTATGTTTTTTCAATATCAAATCATCTATTTTCTTTGACCCGAGTAAATGTAGTAAATAAGGTGAAACAACCTCAAGAAATTATCCCTAGTGGCGAGGGAGTAGGAAAAAAGAATAATAAAATAAAATCAATTTATTCTACATACCATTCCGTCATTTCTTTTACTTCGATAAAAGGTGTATTTATGAAAAAAGTACTACGGACTTTTGTGGAGAATTTCAAACCTGCATACATGTGCAAACTATCACATATATATGCTGTATTATATGCTAATGTAACGTAAAACATACCAGCAACTAAACACATAACACATACCAAAGAAAGACGTAACTCTGAGACGTGTTACAAAGATGACTGGTTTTTTCTCTATATTCTCCGCTATTACTACACATTCTTTATCAACAAAGGAATCCCAGAGTGTAAACATCATTGTTTTGAAATTTTTGTCCAGGAGCAATACATCCTATACCCATGTTTGGTTGCCATCTTTTGATTGAATCATTCGTTTAGGCATCATATCAATTGCAACCGTGAGTATATCTGAAAGTATAAATTTTAAAATATCTCTCCGCTTATTTTTTTAAATATAATAGTAACTAGTAAATAATTGAATAATTCAAGATAACATGATGAATAACAAAAAAAATATGTATTTATTACTTATATCAGCATCTGTATCCATATACTCTTCTGTTTCATGAAAAGCTGTCAGCTGATATGTTGAAAAAATAAATTCCAGATTATCTTCATTTAGTTCAACAAAACGAGTTTGTTTAGATATAATCCAGTGATAAGATCCTATCGAATATTTGTAGTTTCCCGTGTTATTCTTCACATAAGCTTTTGAAATGGCATATGTTTTCCCCAAAACAAGTTGATCCTCAAAAGCACTAATACTGAAATCATATAAGGTAGCTTGGATAGTATTTCCCTGGAAAATGAAAATGAAAAATGATGAGAAATTTCTTAGTTATCTGATTATATACGAATAAGAAGTCTTAATAGTTTTAGTTTTGAAGTTGAAGCCAACTTTTATAATTAACAACAAGAAGAGTTACCTGCGTATCCAAAGTCTTCCATTGCCTTGTTTAGAAGGTTTTGGTGATTGTTTTTCGATAACAATGACTTTGGCTTTCCACTTCTTGTTGTTTAAGACAATTTTTGGTATGAGTTTGTATTTTTCTTCCATTTTATCTAATCTACAAATGTAGTTAGAGTATAGCAGAAGAGGATGGTAATCCTAGAAGGGAAATGAAATGGTTTAAATAGATAGAGTATAATTTGTCAAATTTAAAAAAAAAATGAGATAAAATCAGTAAAGTATGGTGAAGTATGGCTAAGTAAATCAGTTGATTGATTAATCTGAAATTTTTTTATCAAGTATATTATATAAAAATACATTCTAGAGTATAATGTATAGAAATGGATTAGTCTCTGTATGATGAAATGTGTAGAGCAATGGATTAGTTTCGTACGATAAAATCTGTAAGATATGGGATAGAAAAAAGATATGTATACCAGTATGGGAGAAGTTAGTATGGTGAAGGTATGGCAAGCAACTCACGACAGTAAACAATCAATAATAATTAATTATTCAATAAAAAATAATATGAATAAAAAAAGAGGAAAAAAAATTCCAAAAGAAAAGAGAGAAAAAATTTGCTTTGCAAGAGTTGCCTAAATTGCTCTGCACTATTTGGAGTCTTGTGCAAGAGAAATAAAATGGAAAAAAAAAAAAAAATGGAAAAAAAAAAAAAGGTAAAAAAAAAAAAAAAAAAATCGGTGAAGTATGGTAAGTTATATATAAGTACATTCTAGAGTATGGAAACTTATATATAAGTAATGGATTAGTCTGAAATTTATAAGTACATAGGAATGAGGATAGATTAGTTTACCATTTAGATAGATAGAGGTATGACGCATGACATAAACAATTAATCATAAATAATAATTTCGTAAATAATAATAAAATTTAAAAGGAAAAAAAATTGCTCTGTACAGTGCGGAGAACTTCTCTGTACTATACAGAGCAAATGCTCCACATGCCTGTGTGGAGCACTTGCTCCGCACTCCGCATGGGCGTGCGGAGCAACTCCAACAAGTACTCCGCACTGTGCGGAGTATTTTGTTTTTTTTATTTACTAAATTATTAATTTTGAATTGTTTAATAATTGTTTTTACTGATTAATCAAATAATTTGATTAATATATTAGCCAAATTTTTTTCATTTTAATCATAGCAAAGTTGTTCATGTGGAGCATTCTAGATAATACTTGCGTGTTGTTTTTTGGCAATTTAAATTATTAATTATTAATTGTTTACTTTGTCAGTAAAGAAACAATCAATTGCCATATTAGACCATATCAAACCAATTGAACAATTTTATTGTATAACTAAACTGTTCTTTTGTTAATTACATAAAATTATACTTTTATTTCTTCTTAATCTCATTAGTCATTTTTTTTATTTCAACACTTTACATCTTAGTAATAAAATTCATTTTTGACCAAATCTAGCAGTATCTAAAAAATAATTCGTTTTGTCTAAAGTAGTTTGTCCATTTCTTACTTTATCTATTTCAATATTCCTACCCAAGCGTGCGCACAGTGCGGAGCAACTCTAACAAGTACTCCGCACAGTGCGGAGTATTTCCTTCCTTTTTTCCCCTTTTTTTGATTTAAATTTTTATTTACTAAATTATTAATTTTTAATTGTTTTGTAATTGTTTTACTGATTAATCAAATAATTTGATTAATATGTTAGCCAATTTTTTTTGCTTAATCATAGCAAAGTTGTCTGCACTTAACCAAACATAGTAAAGTTACTCCGTAGCATTCTAGCTAATACTCCGTGCAAAGGATCTGCATGTTGTTTTTTTGGGGCAATTTAAATTATTAATTATGAATTGTATCAAACCAGTTGGATAATTTTATTGTATAACTAAACTATTTTTTTGTTAATTACACAAAATTATACTTTTATTTCTTCTTAATCTTACTAGTAATTTTTTATTTTATTCCAACATTTTATATCTTAGTAATAAAATTTATTTCTAACCAAATTTAGCAGTATCTAAAAAATAATCTCAGGAAGAGTGCTTTGTCTGAACTACTTTGTCCATTTCTTACTTTGTCTATTTCAATATACCTATCCCGTGAAGTTGTTGTCAAATCTTTTCTCAAAAAAGGAAAAATATTGTTTAGTTTAAATAGTTTTTCATACCACTTCCTTATACTTAACCAATTTACATATCTTTATCTTTACCTACCAAGCTTTCCTAAAAAATTCAGGTTTAATGTAGTATTTCTTTCTTGATTCTTTTACTATAATTGTTTCAAAATAAATTCTTAGTTTTAAATGATATATAATTTTCAATTTTTAATTGTGTTAAAAATCATACATACTGCAGTTTATCAACGCAAAAATGGATGTACCACATAACTTCTTCAAAATTATCGATGTTTTACTAAATCATAACATCCGTTTGGTAAGTTATATAAAATATAATATCTTTTTTTTTATTTCATATTTGTATGAATGTTTTATTTACTGCCTATATTTTTTCATATATTATATTGTAGAAGCTTCCTACATCTTTTGTCAATTGTTGGAGACAAGAATTAGGTGATAGAGTACGATTAATTTCGTATGATGGTATAATTGTAACAATACAATTACAAAAAATCGATGGAGAAACATATTTGACTATGGATGGGAGCAATTTTTTGACTATCATAATTTACAGGAAGGTATTGTTGTAGTATTTGAATATAATGGAAATTTAACGTTCAATATGAGGATATTTGATCATTCTAGATCAGATGTTACATATGGCTCTGATGTTGAAGAAGATGAGGCTTTACATCTGTATAATCTTGCATTCAAAGTAACGCTGACGCTAAATCATAACAACCATCGAGAAATTGTAGGCTATCTTTAATATATCATTCTATATTTACCTTTTTTATATTATTTTAATCTTAACATCATCCATATTTTTCTGAAGTCTATTCCAAGAAAGTTTGCAAGACACCATCTACCAAGATATGTGCGAAATGTTCGACTTCATAATTCTTTACATCACAACTGGGATATCACTGCAAATTCAAGACCAAACGGTGTGATGTGCCGACTTACTGTAGGCTGGGCCAATTTTTTGACAGAGAAGGAGTTACAAATTGGAGATACATGTGTATTTGAATTATTAAATAGCGAATCTCCAATATTCATGGTTTACAAAAAAAATCACAACGATGGAACTCTAACTTGTCTAGAAATTTTGTACACCAATAATGTTTAATATTTATGTTTGTCCATTTCACTTTTTCATTAATTATCTTAAACTATTGCATAAAGATTGTAAATTAGACTTTCTCCTTTCTTTACAATTAAAAAAGACTACAGTCTTTCTAACTAAAACATAACATCCTCTTATATATTATATATTAATACATATATGGTTACATCAACACACATATATACATGGATTCACCTTCAAGAAGACGTTTTCAAGTAGAATCAGCCTGTGCGTTTTGTAATAATATCACTTACCATAGGAATATATTTATATAGGAATATAATTATGGAATGGTAAAATGATTAAGTTATTTTAACTTAAAGAAGTGGTTTCTAGAAACGGCTTTTTCATCTCTATCTAAACTTCTAAATATCAACTTCACCAATTGTATTCGTATTCAGCATCACGCAATATCTGACAGCTACACAACCTAATATGAATAACAAATGACGATTAGTAAATAGAAAAAAAGTAATACAATGAAAAAAGTTATGTGTGATCAATACTTATATTCAGAAAATATATTTCTGGAAAGAATAACTTTAGAAATCGTTTTTGCAAAGATAAAATTTTGCAAAATCAATATTTCATCATGGCAATCAGAAGTCATAAGTTTAGATTTGTTATTAATTTTGTGTTTGTAAAAATAAATATAATCAATAAAAAATTATAACAAACAATTAAGCATATACCTGAAAATTCTAATATTTACCATGAGCTAAATTCAAGATTTCTTGATAGACAATATTTTTGGTACAACAAGTATGTGATTTGTTTTTGACAAAAGGTTTGATAAGAACTTTTATATTTTCTCTTGTTTTTGCTCGAGATAATGCAACATACAATTGGCCATGGAAAAATACAGGTTCTAGAAAATATAAGCCAACAAAATCTAGAGTTTGACCTTGAGATTTGTTAATGGTCATTGCAAAACATGGACGAATTGGAAATTGAGTTCTTTTAAATGGTACAGATTGTTTATCGCCTTCAAGAGGAATAAATAGAATTATAGGTAAAAATACTTGCTTTCCACGATATTTTCCTATCCCAATTTCAGCCAAAATAACATTCTGCTTAAAGTCACGACAAATAAGTCTAGTTCTATTGCATAAACCTTCTGCAGGATTGATATTTCTGAGCAACAGAACTTAACAATTTTTTTTCAATATGAGTTCATGTGGAGGTATACCGTTTGGAGCTAGACTATTTAAAAAATCTTCATCAATAAAATCGTCATTTTTATCAATCACTTCATCAAAACTAAAATATGTAACTTTCTCTCCCGAAATTTCTTTAAACAACATATTGTTTATTAAATCTACATATTCATTTTTTGGGGTTAAAATAATTCTATTTATCATAATATGTAGGTTGTTTCCATATGTCTGGAAATTGGGAAACACAATGTCAATTAATTCCTTCAATGATTTAAATTCATCTTCAAAATGGATGGTAATATCTTCAGGAAGTGTAATCATTTGGCATGAATGTGTTATCTCTATTCCATTCCCAATCTTCAGCAAATATTCACAAAATGAAGGATCTTATTCAGCTCTCATATTTTCGGTTAATGCTAGCTGTGTAAAAGAATGCTATAAATGCGAAAAAACTAAACTTGCCTTCATTATATTATCTTTTGTTTCTCTTTGTACTATTGGTAAAACTTGTCGAAAATCTCCTCCACACACAATGACTTTTCCACCAAATGGTAATTGACATTAAGTAATGTCTTTCAACATTTTATCTAAAGTCTCAAAAGCATATTTATGAACCATTGGTGTTTCATTCCAAATTATTACCCTAGCCAATGCTAAAAGTTTACCAAGCGCAGACTGTTTACTCACCGAACAGCGCATAGTACAACTTACTTCAAACGAAATTTTGAATCTTGAATGTCCTGTTCTACCAGCTGGTAATAGAGATGCAGCCACACCTGATGATGCCGTTGCTAGTGCGATAAGATTTCGAGATCATACACCAAAAAGTAATACCTTGTACAAATATGTTTTTCCAGTACCTCCTGGACCATCAATAAAAAACATTCCATTCTTATCATTTAAAACACAATCCAAAATTATATCATAGGCATTTTGTTGCTCTTTATTTAAACTTTCACTATAATGTATGTCTGACTGAAAATTAATATTAGTTGTTTCTTCGGCAATCATGGTTTCAAAGATATCATCATCATTCACAGTTAAATCAAAATTTACCAAACAAAAATCAATTATATTTTTACCAACACATTCTAAGAAAGAATTTATACATTGTAAAGCTTTCATTTCAGTACTTTGTTGTGTGAAACCTTTATGTAAATAATCTTCTATCATGAAATTCTTAAATTTATCTCATAAATTCCTTGGATTTGTAGGGCAAGATAAACTCAATACATTAGCAAATAGTCGTCAAAGTGATACAGGCATTTGGTAAGCAACTGCCTTAGATAAACACATTTCAAAATAGTTATCTCCACTAAGAAGACCATGGGAAAGTGCTGCTTCACAATAAGTAGATAAAACAATATCATCGACTGTTTTTAAATCTTCAAAAGATTTTGGCCCTCTAATATGATTTAGCAAAACTCTTAAAAATATATCTCACCTTCACATGGATTAGCACTGTCTATTCTACCAATAACATTTTTACTTTTTCTAGGAGTCCAAATTCGCACGGATGTATCCCATACGAAATAAGTTGAAAAATCTTTATATAGTAGAATTTTTGCCTTTTCATTTGAAATATTTATTCTAAAAAATTCTGTTAATATTGTTCGGTAAACAAAATCTTTATTTGTAACCTTTGATAAATCATATGTCTCCTTGTATGTAACCATTTGAGTATCTTTAGTATGTAACTGTAAAGAGATTACTGTAAGAGATATATCAAATAAATCAAAACTAAATATCCTCCACATAGCTTCAGGTGAAGATATCCATCTAGCTGTTTGGTAGTTTGAAATCTCATCAACGAATTCTTCGTTTGTTTCTTTATTTAAAGTAAAATGAATGCAATCATGTCCCTTATATACGTATTTGTATAGATATTTAACAACTTTAACAGAAGAACACACATCCACATTAATGTGACAATCATATTTAGCTAAAATGTAAAGATTATACGGTATAACTCATCTATTATCCAACATACATCCTCTTATTTTAACACTTACACCATCATTGCGCCGCTTGTAAAGTGGATAGGAATCATTATCCAAAGAAGTATTTTCAACGTAATCTTTCGGGTATTTATTTTTAGACACAAAATTCTTTTCCATACAAACATTCTTAGGATTCAAATTCTCACAAGGACCATGCATCATATGTTTTACAACAGTAGCATGTGGGTAAGGATATTTTTTTGGTCTGGTATTTCTGCTGAGACAATTTTATCGACTTGTATAGAGTTTCGGATCTTAGAATTTCATTTAAATATAAAGAAAAAATGAGCGTGAGGTAACCCTTTTTTCTGAAATTCAATAATATAAATATATGCAGAAATAGGACCCAACAACTTTCTCTTAACCAAATTTGTCTTCAATTCCTCAAACACGAGATATTCGTATTAATAAATCTGGCCTATTCTGTATTTCATCACTGTTTTTCAATTCATATTTTATTTCAGGCCAATTTGGATTACATGTCATTGTAAAAAAACACATCTGGTTTGCCATATCTCTGAATAAAAAAACATTGCATCCATATATCTTTTAGTCATGTTCCTAGGACCTCCATTAAAACCAGAAGGCAACACTAATGATTTACCAATTTTAGAACCTCTATTCTCACAATTTTGTACACCATCCATAATTCCCTGATATAGTTCACCTCTTATAACCTTTTGGTTATTACGAAAGTAGTCTAATCTTGCTGTTTTAATTTTCACGTATATATCCATAACATATTGCTGTAAAAGTCTGCCAGCATGTAAAACAATACAATTAATCACACACCTGATTTGAAGCTTGTAACAATAATATTCTCGACATGATACATTTATTCGTTTTTTCTTTGCCTTCAAAACTGCAAGAAGGAAAAAAAATATATCAACAAAAACTTCACTCACTAAATGCAATTAATAACGTAAATAAAATAGTTTAAAAATAGAAATTACTAAAATCGTTTACCATGGTCTTCTACTTCCAATAATTGATTCACAGAATGGACATGATTAACTTCTATTAAATTCTGACAAACCCGAGCTTGTGAAACACTTACATTCACCTTTTCAATACCTTCATGCCATACAGGTTCTTCATACGAAAAAGTAGTGGACATTGGAGAGGATCATAATAACCATAATAATATTGAACTTTATATGCATTACCTGAATGCCCATAAATTAATAAGTCCCGACCTCTAGTATTTGTAGATGGGTCATCATCAACCCAAACTATAGCCACTTGTTCTGATGTTGGCAAGTTATATACTCTTTGATCAACAGCAGTATTAGACTTTAGTAAAATACAACATGATTCTAAATCACTAACTTCACTTAATGATCGGAAAAACTTTGAATAGGGATTTTTGTTTAGAACATCTATCAACTTTCTTAAAGTAAACTCACAAAACTTATCAGAAGTATTCAATCTATTAAAAATTTCATTTTCAGTATTATAGAAGTATAACTGTAAATAAATTGGATTCTCATTTTTTGGCACAAGCGAGTTTATGAAATGGTATACTTGTCCTTGAACTCTAAAAGTATATATACCTTTATTATTATTGCACAATTTTTTGTCATACTTAACACCAAATGAAGTAAACGCAAAATGATTGTTACAAATACGAATAACATTTCTAAAAGCTACAGCCTCTTCAGATGTAGAAGTAAATAAATCATACATTTTAGGACGTATATCATGTAACTATAATTTGACATTTTCATCACAACAACAAAAGCCTTTGCTTTCTCTATAGAATTTTGTAGCACCACAATAACCACAAATTTTAGAAGATGGCAAAACATAAGGTTCATCGAGAATACTTCATTTACAAATTTTTTCTGCATATTCAACACTTACGTTCACGTCGCCTGATTCTCCTTCTAATTCAAAACGTTGATTAGCATCACCTACAAGAATAAATTCGAAAAAAAAATTGTAAGGAAAAAAGCATTTCATATAAATAAACTAAACATAAACATAATTATATATAAAAAAACGACCAAACAAGAGTTATTTGAAAAAAAAAATCCAAAAAGTTCGAAGAGATAATTGATCTCTGCGAATTCTTCGCCGAGTGCGGAGAAGTTTTCGGCCTATAAACAAATAAAACAAATAAAGCACAATAAGATGATAAACTAAAAACTGTATAAAGGCAAACACTAACAACTTTTTTGAAAAGATTTTAGAAGTAAATCATACTAAAAACCTTTCCATCATAACGACAAAATCCTCTGCTATAGACTTTTGTAGCGCAAAACATAAGTATTTCCTTATTCAACACTTACACTCATTCCTTAGCATCATGAAAGGAAGAGAATTAAAAAAAAAAAAGAAAATTATAACGAAATATATAAAGAAAACTATACTATATAAAAAAAGACCGCAAAAAAAAAAAAATTCTCCGAATAGTTTGCAGAGATGAATTCATCTCTCCCAAGTGTATGGAGAGATCACTCTTCCTCCGCACTCTCCGCGCACTCTCCGCGCAGTCTCCGTACAGTGCGGAGTCTTCGAAAAAAATTTCTACAGCAAACTAAAAACATATCTCTCTGCGAAGTAGGAGGAACAAAAAACTATACTAATAAATTTTTTAAAAAGATGTAGAAATAAATAAATCATACTAAAAACCTTTCCATTACAACCAAATCCTCTGTTTTTTTCTAGATTTTTGTAACAGGAGAATTAGAAGATGGCAAAATATAAGTATTTACTTTACCAATTTTTTTGTACTCACACTCATTCCCTTTATTCCTTGATTGAAAATGTTGATTAGTATCATGAAAAGAAAAAATTTGAAAAAACAGGAAATTATAACAAAAAAGCATTTGAAAAACTATATTATATAAAACACACCGTCACAAAAAAAAAATCTCCAAAGAGTTCTGTGCGGAGAGATCACTCTTCCTCCGTACTCTTCGCACATTCTCCGCACAGTGTGGAGCTCCAAAAAATTTTCTCTAACAATAATAATAACAGATTAAAACAGCAAACTAAAAACTAAATATAATTATTATATAAAAAAACTACAAAATTAGCTTGATCAAACTACCAAAAAAAATTAGTAAGTTGAACTCTCGCAGATAGTTCTGAACTCATGCGCCATCTGGCACCTTTTTTTTTTTTTTTTTGACAAAATATAATCAAAACAAAAACAAGCACCCAAAGAAGTATAAACACTACTAAATACAACATGTTAAGCTGAAGGTTCGTAAACGTCAATCTGCAGAAGAAGGTTGCACTTCATGCATTAGATTTTTGAGTTGAAGATTCTCAATGCACGTGTGCTTTCTCTTTCTTTCACAAGCTCGTCTATTCTTAAACCAATCACCAACATTTTTTTTTAGAAATAACAGGATTGTGTAACAATAAGGTGGAGACTATATGTAGAATTTCTGCATTATTTGAACTTTTGCTTCCTCTATCAAATATGGATCAAAGAAAATCAACTTCTGTAGATGTAGGTATCCAACGTTGTTGTCTTTCCATGCCTACAGCAAGCTTAAAAGCCAAGAAAAAAAAAAAGAGAATCAAAGATGAAGTGAAAATATGTGATCCAACAAGAACATATTTCACGAAAAAGTAGGAATGAAAATATCAATAAAAAAAGAATAAAAAGGAGAATAAGGAGTATGGTCGTGAAGTACGGTTAGCATGTTTGTTGGAATGGTCGAACGAAAGAAATTTTTTTTTATTCACAACAAAAAAAAGAGGGAAAATAGCGTGAACAGTAAAATGGGATTGGTTTACTGTTCTCTCCACAGTTGCATGCCATTCACCTTTTTATTAGAAGTTAGAAATAAGTATTGACGAAACTTAACGAGTTTATTATCAACCTCGAAGTCTCTAATTTTGTAAAAGTCTAACATATAGTATGCTCGTGAAGACAATGAGTTTCTCTTGCTCGCCTAAACCAAGGAAACAAACAAATCTACGATTAACTTTTTTACTAGTATTAGAAGGTCTTTAGCTTGGCACCTCTATTAATACTTGGTTGTGCATGCCCATTGAGAGTTCAATGTAGATTCAAGTATATTATAATAAGAGAACACTTGGAAAAACACATTTAGTGCAATTTTGGTAGTGATTTTCCTCACCAGAAGATCAATTTTTTTACTGTTATTTCACTAATTCAGCCGTCATTTTTGACTTCTTCTCTCATAGATAGGACCTACGTTTCTCTCTAACGATCAAAAAATCAATTCTCAAAATCACTACCGAACAAGTCCTTAGACAGAGGACATCAAAAGCATTTGTGAAGCAAGTTAATAATAATGTACAAATTTCTTAGGTTTGAGATGACTGTGTCTTGTCTTCCTCAAATTAAATACTAAACCCTAGTTACATAGAAGACGAGTAAAGCCTAGAAAACTCCTTAAGGAAGTATTTCGAACCGAACGTTAACAGTAGTTTGATAAAATATGAACTTATATCAAAATCGTGTTCTTGTGGTTTTGTTCGGTTTTAAATTGCAATCTTCTTAAATCTTAAATATTTTATTTTTAGATTTGCGATGAAATTTCCCAGCTAAAATTTTTTAGGTATTCATAATATCTTACAAGCACATAAAATTCATTAGTCATAAATGAAAAAAAAAAAAGGGGGTTTTAACTAACGGTCATAGTAAATGAACGTGACAAACCATTCACCATTCTTTTTTCAGCTCATTTTAACCATCCACCATTCAGTAGATCCATAATTATTTTTGTAAATTAATTAAGAGAATCCAAATAAATAATTGATCATCCTTATTAGACAACTCACGGTTCAAAAAACCAAATTATCAATGGATCAACATGGCGTCAAACCAACGATTTGAAATGAAGATTTTTTAGTTTGGTTCAACCGTTTTTGTTTATACCCCTAACTTGAACATAAACAAAAAACAAGAAGACTATTAAAGAACAAGAGGATATAATAAGTAAAAGTTACATCTACCCATCCTTAAATTCTCAATTCAAAAATTAGGTTTAAGGATTTTTGTTAAAAAAAGCAATAATTCAACCTTTAAATATTAATACTATTATTATAAAATTAAATTAATCTACGCCCCCAACCCATCTCCCAACCCAATTTAACTCTAAACCTTGATTCATCTCTCTCTCTACCCACCCCTCTCACTATTTTGGTGTTGCTGCAAGAGTGGCACCACTCCTCTTGCAGTGACACTGCCAAAACCTCTCCGCGTGGTGCAGAATGCAGTTTAGTTTTGATTGAAATTGATGCTCTGTTTCTTCCTCTGCTTGCGCAACGCGATCTATTTTAATCTACATATTTGTGTTGTTGTTAATGGTTGTGGTGTGATAGACGTAAAAGAAATGGTGGTCTGAGGAGATCATGGTGGTGATTGTTGGTACAAGCGATGGTACTGATGTAGTGGTGGTGATGGCGACAACGACGGCTTTGTGGATTTTTTGTGGTTGTGGTGTAGACGAAGATAGAGGAGATGGTAGTTGTAATTGTTGATTGTTGGTACAAGCAATGGTAGCGCTGCTAATCGATATGATGATGATGATGGTGACATGGTGGTGGTGATGGCGGTGGTTGTAGATAGGTGATGCTGGTGGCATTTAGGTGGTGGTGAGGTGATAGTTTTGATGGTGCTGGGTTTAGGATGGAATTGGGGTTGTATAGAGAGGATTTGTGATCAATTATTTAGATATTATGATCAATAACAAATTTATGATCAATAAATAATATGTAATCTTAAAAAAGTGAAATTGATACTAAATTTGTAATAGTGACTCATAATTTGTTAAGTTGTAATCAAATAATTTGATAATTTGTGATCAAAAAATAACTTGTGACCAATTAATTTTATAATTTGTGATTATAAAATAAGTTGTAACATTTAAAATTGGAGATTTGTGATTGAGAAATAACACATATTCTAGTAATTTGATAAATTGTTTTTGATTTGTGATAGAGAAATAATACATGATCAATTAATTTGAAAATTTGGGATTGAGAAATAAGTCGGTGACCTATAATTTTTTTGATTTTGTGCTGTAATGGTGACTAGTACATAATTGTGACTATAAATTATATAATATTATGATCTTAATATATTTAATTAATAAAATATATTTTAGATTAATTATCTAACTAATAAAATTTAATTAAGACTTGATTTTTGGAATAATAAAAATTAATTTCTTAATTTTGATATTGTGTATTGTAATATATATGTAATGTTCCCATATTTTAATAATTAGGAATACATCCCGTCTCTTCCCTGTTGAAAAACAAATTATTAAGAAATAGCCTTGAAAAATATTTTATTTATCCAAATAACGCTATTTAACACCATTTATGTTTAACACAAGTCTAGATGATAGCACTTGTGACATTAAACCCCCGTTTGGCCCTCATTAATTTCCATTACATTACATTCAATTTTTCTCTCTTATTTTCAACCACACAATCTTCAATAAAATAATATTATAGGTAAATCGAAAATTTTTCCTTCTTTTTCAACCACTCATTTTAAAAATAAAAAAAAACACTATTCCACTCATTTTCGCTACAAAAATGGGGGCCAAACGGGGGCTAAATTAAAGGTTCAATTATATATTATGATCTATGATCCATTCAATAGAACCTACGATATACTGACATCTAGAAGGATGTTCAACACTACTAGTATTATATAACATTATTCATGTCAAAACTAATTTTAGATGGTAGAATACAAAAGAGTGATGCGGGAACTGACAAGGGTTGCACGCTAAAATATTGTGGACTATGTTTGATACCTAGTGGCAAACAAGGTTTTAGTTTCTTTTACTTTCTTAATACTATTGAATACTGTACAACACACCTTAACGAACAAACAATGAACCCAATGATCAGAGATTAATGAATGAAACCCAACAAACAGACGGTGCATGGTACATACAAAAAATGTGTAACAGGTGAAGCTATTAGATTGAACAAAATATTAAGGGCAGGACCACATATACAGCAGAAATAGAACTGTTGTCTGTTGTTGAGATTTACAATGCCCCCATCACTCAGTTGAAGACTGTATCTTTGTCTACCTCAAAAGCCTTTCGTACCTTTTTCAATTCCTCATTCATTGACAACAATTTTGTGCAGTGATTAACTTTCGGCGAGTCCTACAAGATTAAAAAGGCCAGTACTGAATTTACCAAACATTAGTAGCAGTAGCTAATACACAAGAGTGTTATATAGAAACGAGAAGTAATATTATTCGGTTTCTCTAAACTTTATATTTCACCTGAGAACTTCTAAAATTTCTGCTACAATCCAGTGTACATTAAATTTGAGATATACTTGCCACTTCGTCTTTTTATGAGAAGTAAATGTTTTAATTCCAAGAAACTGAAGATTAGCACCAAAGATGAAGTTTGATCATAAACAACGGAAAACAATTTTTACAAGCCTGTCGACTTAAAACCCGAATGCCTCTTTGATAGGTGAAATGTATTCGACAAATTTAAGAATTAAGAATTAAGAAAGGAAAGTTCACAGTTTTTATGAGTCACATAAATGTACCTTGCGAATTAAGAAAAGAAAATCCTCGGTCAAAAGCTTTCCTCCTTTCGATGCAGTATCTTGAGCTTTATGGACCTGTAGAAGTCACTATTATCATTTGCAATCCAGCACAGGGCAAACAGAGCCAAAAAAGATATAGCCGCAAGGAAATTATAGATTTCAGTATCATCTGGATGGATCAGAAAGAACAAAGGACTCACCAAATCTGTTACGTACTCCACAACAACATCCTCCACAAGTGCCAAGGTCTCTGGTAGTGGCTTTAGTGCAACAATGGCAATACAATGACATTATTGCATTATATATAAGACAGTTTCAGATAATTGGAGATGAGTGTGTACATGGGAGTGCACCACGATGCACGTGTCAAGACTAATATCACATGCATGTAAATACATTATTGATCTGGCACTCTTGGCCATCCAACATATAGACAGACAATTTGTTCAAGTAATGATCAAGAGATGTAAAACTTTACGAATTAGATAAGCATGTCCATAAAATTGAGGAAATATATAACCAACAGTAAAATCCACCTATTTAAAGAGATAGAGAGAGATTAATTTGCAGAGAAAATCTAGAGAAAGAGCAAGACATACATTTGGATCATCGCCAAAACCATACACCATATGCTGCACTGATGCACCCAGATTAAATAATTAGATAGAACATAGCATAGGAGTTAAAATTTCATTTAGAACAAGGAAAAGATGCGAGGGAGGATAAACCCACAATCTTTTTGTAAAACTCCACGTTTACGCTTAAATGAATTTTCTGGAGGCTGAGATGATCCCACTTTCGCTTTGGTGGAAAGTCGAGCAGAAGCGTTGTTCATACTTTCTAGTGTCCTGCATCTACTCTTATCATCATTTCAAAATTCAAGGATGAAGTGAATAGTAGATTATATCAAATACCATGAAGCATCAGATTAATATTACTATATTAGCGAAAATTTGCTTATTAGATAAAGCATAAAGAGCCATCAAGATTAGCATAGAGTGCAGACTAAATATATCCCCCAGTCTGTTCTTTCCTTTGATTCTTGAAATCCTCTAAACTAGATAAATGTCATTTAATGAGAGAAACTACACCAACGAGCACAATTACATACAAAGTATCACGGACAAACATTTGCTTCATTATGGAGCATTCATAAATGGCATTTTCATCCTGTATTTTTTTGCCCAATGTCCATCATCCATAATAGTCCATATGGAAGTTTAACAATGTCAAATGCCTCCAAAAGCGAACCAAAACAATAAGAAGCACAAGTTTTCGTTGGCTGGAAATTGAATTTAATAACAAAATCATAAAAGACATTCAGTTCGAGATAGGGCTTTTCGAATTGAATATCTCAAAAACTGGATGTGGGGTTTGGCACTGCCCCCACCAAAAAATACATATATTGTCATGTAAAGATCAAGAAATATAAACAAGAATAGTGAAATACTTACCCGAAAATTCAACAAGAATCTACCTGCGGAAACCCAGAGAGTAATTAAACAATAAATCGTAATAAAAACAACCAATTGATTTATTTTTAAAAGAAAGTCAAATCAAATTATATGAATCAAGAAATTAAGGGGTTGAGTAGGAGTGGCGCGTTCTCTTTGCCAAGAATGAGTGGCTTTATATCTTTTGGATTGAGAATCTA
Source organism: Olea europaea var. sylvestris (assembly GCF_002742605.1). NCBI lineage: Eukaryota > Viridiplantae > Streptophyta > Magnoliopsida > Lamiales > Oleaceae > Olea > Olea europaea. The sequence continues at coordinate 15,369,598 of NC_036247.1, read as the reverse complement.
AAAGGAAGTAATATAGGAATGGGAAAATTTCACAATACCAAATGGGTAAATTAGGCTCATTACAGCCCATAACTAGGAAATTTGAAAAATAGAATGCATTATGAATAAAGAGTAGAAAATTTTCTAAAAATCTCCAAGGGTAAAATTATAGAGTTCATTTAACACGAATAGAAATTCTAAATCTTTTTACGATTGGGTTGTTTTGGGACTAGTTTTGAGCGAAGATCTTTTCTTCCTTCGTAAATGGTTTTTTGTAAATCTTTGTTGATATTTTGTTGATTTTATCTATGGTTATAGTAGGTAAATTATTTCATGAAACGAAGCCATCTAAGAGAAAATCTGGAAGTACAAAAGGAACTTCAAACTTGAAGAATTACGCTCATGTGAATTTCAAGGTAATATTGAATAAACTTCGTTTTTGAGGTGAACTTCGGATTTGAGTAGTTTTTTCATTCGTTTACATGTAATCCAGGTTTGAGCATAGATTATGATGAGTTTGTGTATAAATGCAGAAAAAAATTGTTATTAAATTTTTTATTAGCTCCAAAACTACACACTCTTTCCTTTTGATTTTCCAAGACCATCAAGGTGTTTGACAAAATGTCTCAATTGAAATCTTCACTTACATTTAATGAGAGTATATTTAAATAAACATCATATGGCTTTTACATAAAACGTGAAAGCATCCTTATGAAGTTTATTGAAAAATTTGAACAATTCTACATTTAGCCCATGTTTGGTTTTCATTCTTTTCTCATAAAAATGAAAAATATGATCGTTATTAATCACATCAAATCACCAAATTTGAATTTCTATATTTTATGTGGGACTCGTAACGACTGTATTTTTCATTTTCATTTTCATTTTTCCAAAAATGAGAAACAGACAGGGGCTTAATCTCTTTTTAAAACGTATGATATGCAAGAGTCAAATTTTAGGATCTGCTATGCTTTCATCCAACAATTCAATTAAGTGTCGATTTGGGATCAGGATACATGGACGTGCTATTATGAATTTAGTTACAGTTTTATTTCTTTCACTATATTTTGTGAATGGCAGTAATTAGGTGGTTGTTTCTGGATAAGGTTAGATAGAATATTTTATAGTGAAGATACACATTACATGCATGGACCATAAGGACAATGCAATTTGAGATGAAGGAAAGATCATAACTCTTGTAGGTTGGCAAAGAAGTTTGATCGCTTCCTCTTAGAATAAAACAATGCACCATTGTTGGAGTGCAATTTGTGTTGAGAATGATGAATATTATGAGGTTGAATGTGCATGTGTTCAACAATTCTATTTTAGTTGCACATCTGAAGTGCACTCACCTTGTTAGCGTCAAATGTGGGAACTTCGGATGAGGAAGTGCATTGAAAGAGCAGTCAAGCTATTTTCAGAGGTTTCGATTGTCAAAATTCCTTTTCTTACTCAAAGATTGGTGTCAAAATGTCTTAATTATTATAATTGGGGTTCAATATCATTAACACTGTTGAATTTTTGCACTATATTTTCATAACAAGTTTGTAAATTGCTTTGGGAATTGTTGTCAGCATTGCTTGTTCTCGTTGGTGTGCTTGAAATAAGAAAATTTATAGTATGCTGAGAACATTAAATAATTGAATTGGCATGAGAGGGCATTAAATGAAAGAAGACTTTAAGTGCTTGTTTGAGGGGCATTTTTCCAAAAATGAGAATGACATTTTCAGCAGTTGGGCTCACCTCTCTAGACAAATTGTGAGAAGCAAGTCAAACTTGTCATGTCAGGTGGGGCCCAATAACGACTCTTTTTTTTTCTAAAAATTAAGAAAAAATGGGAAACAAACAAGGGCTAAATAAGGAATAAATTCAAAAACCTTTCGTTTCTCACGCGTAAACTAGTATACTACAACGTTTTGTCACTTTTCTTGGTTTTCTATCACTTTTTTTTTTTTTTTAATAATTCATGTTACTTTTTCATTTTCACTTTTCTTTTGTACCACTTTTTTGAGTGTTTACAACAATTTTCGAATGTTTGACAAAAGTAATTCATGCACATGCTTACATTCACAATGTGACTATTGTTTTAAGATAAGTAGGGGTGGGCGTGGTGTGGGTTGGGCCGATTTTTTTTTCCAACCCAAACCCAACCCAATTCAATTATTGATTTAAACCCAACCCAATCCAAACTAATCAACTTTGGGTCGATTTGGATTGTGTTGGTCGTTTTGGGCTTCGGCCCACTTAAAGTTGGATCCGGTTTATTTGTTAAATTTGGACAATTTTTTTGAGTTGGAAATTACTTGGAAAACTCAGTTTTTTAAACACATATACAAGGAATTCTTTCTAGAAATAATATATAAATAAGTTTAAAATTTATGAAGCATTTTTCTTTTTTACAATTTTTTGGAATTCATTCATTTCATCAATGTCTCTGCTTTTTACTTTATCGTCAAATAACATTGGATTTGTACATAGTGTTCATGTGAATCGATCTATGTGAAGAAAATGGACGGTTATAAATTATAAGTTATTTTCTTATCTTTAATATTGTGTCTATTTAAATTATTTTTCCATCTTAAATATTAATTTTTTAATTCATCGGGTTGGGTTGGATTGAGTTTTAATTTATAACCCGAGACCCATCCCAACCCAACCTCAAATTTAATTTTCCAACTCAACCAAATCCAATTGAACTTAAAAAATCGACCCAAACCAATTGATTTGGGTTGGTCGGGTTGAGTGGTTTGGGTTGGGTTATACCCAGCCCTAAAGATAAGCATTTTGTTTGCATTTAAGTCTGTGTCACTTTTTTCCTTTTTTTTTTGAATTCATGTATATAAATTTTCAAAAACACGAACGTATTCACTTAGTTAATTGCTCCAATAAGACACGGTGATTTTTTTAGAGAAGAGTAACACAATATCATTTTTTCATATAAATTAACTTTTGTACATAATGTCACAGGAGTAACAAAGTCACTTTTTACATTCTTATATTCGCAAGCACCTTACATGCATAAATTGAATTGATTCAAAGTTAATTTTCGTATGTAAATGTAAAATAAGGTTTGAATTGGTATATTTAAATTTTAAAAAATGCACACGTATTCATCTAATTAATTGCTCCAATGAGATACTATGACGTCATAAGAATAAATGGTAGAATATAATTGTTTCATAGTCATTGTTTCATAGAATAGTGATAAAATGTCACCTTTTTCACATTCTTATTTTGCAAACACATTGCATGCATCAATTGAATTGATTCGAAGTTAATTTTTATATGTATTTACATAAAATAAGGTTTAGATTCGTATATTTAAATTTTCAAAAATGCATACGCATGGATCTAATTAATTGTTCTAATGAGACACTATGATTTTGTTTTAGGGAAAATTGACAAAATGTCACATTTTCACATTTTCATTTTTGCAAACATGTATCATTTGAATTGATTAAAATTTAATTTTTCTTTTGTATTGATGGAAAACAAGATTTGAATTAATATATTTAAATTTTCAAAAATGCATACATATGTATCTAGTTAATTGTTCTAATGAAATACTGTGACTTTTTTCACATTCTCATTTTTACAAACACATTGTATATATGCAAAACAATATTTAAATTCGTATATTTAAATTTTTAAAAATTCACACACACATATATATAATTAATTGATCCAATGAGATACTGTAACTTTTTTAGAGAAAAGTAATAGAATTTCACTTTTTCGCACTCAATTTTTGCAATCACCTTACATGCATCAATTGAATCAATTCAAAGTTAATTTTTCATATGTGTTAATGTAAAACAAAGTTTAAATTCGTATATTTAATTTTTAAAAAACTCACACATATGCATTTAGTTAAATGTTCCAATGAAATACAATGACATTTTTAAGAAAAGTGAACGTAAAATAATATTTGAATTCGTATATTTGAAATTTTCAAAAATGCAAACATATGTATACAGTTAATTTTTTCAAAAAAGCAGTCACGCTCTCATTTTTGCAAATATCTTGCATGCGTCAATTGAATCAATTCGAAGTTAACTTTTTTATATTTGTGTCAATTTCCTTTTTTTCCTTTTTTTTTTATTTGCTGAATTGGAATTTAATAATCCCTCAACAATGTTAATTTGTAGGGAAAATCACGTCATATTTTTCGCACGAGATATTAACATACTTAAATAAAAAGTTTAATCCAAGACAATGGACTTAAAAATTTGAATTTTCATATATACCTGCCTAATCCAATTCATACTAATATGATTTTGACATTTACTAATACAAAATCATTTATTCAAAGATGAAATTTCACGTGGACTAGAACAACATCAACAATATCAAAATCGAGGTGGAAATTATGTTCATGATTCCCACAATTAAACTACGTAAGTTCACCCATCATGTCACTTTTAGTTTGGAAGTTTAATCATATTTAAGGATACAATATGACAGTATTAGATGAACAAATGATGAGATTAGAATAGAAGAGAAAAGAAAATAAATAATTCAAAGAAATAATACTATTTACTAAACACAATGGATAAATCGCGGAAATTTTTTTTGTCAAAAACTTTAGAAGAAAGAAACAAAGCAGCAGATCACCATCCTTGGAAAATGGAATGGCAGAGTCCCTGTTTTCTTCTGTCTTGGCTTCCAAATACTTATTGACTCCAAAACACGCATTTAACCGTATATTGATACGTTTAAGTCAAAGCATAATTGTGTTCAATGATTTTTCTATTGATATTTCAAATCGATTCGTGTATTTGAAGTCCCCATAGGAAATTCTGTACAATTTTGATTTAGGCCCATGAATAGAAAAGCTCAATAAACTGGGTGCTTTCGACGTTTGGGCTTTTTTGCGTGGGAAACATGCATGGGATAATATTCGACAACCGATATAGTTGAGACATGTCCAGTATTTCTTTTGAGCTCACTATTATTTTTGTTTTAGTCTTAACTAGGAAACAATACATAACTACTAACTATAAGAACCACATTTTACAATTAGCAAACTCCCTCAACACTTTCATAAATCTGGTGATAAATCATATTATTAAATATATAATATATATTTATTCTCTCTTTAACATTCTATATCAATTGACATATTGATATTATAATCCCCACTCCAAAAATCTCCAAAAATTCAAATCTTTCTACACCCCCACACTGACAAACCCTCTCTCTCTCTCTCATATATATATATATATGACGAGATTTGTGACTAACTATGTTATAGGTGATCAGATTTATTGTTTGCTATATTGTTTGTGACTAACTGTGACCAAGTCAGTTTAATTTCTAATTGTATGTAATCAAGTCACTGACATGTATTATCTGTGGCTAACTTGTAACCAAATTTGTGTTTGTGATCAGAGCACTTCTAATTTGTGACTTACTATTAATCTGGCCACATACAGTTACAATGAAGACAGAATTAGTCATATCTGATGACAATAAACACATATTAGGTCACAGAGAGTCACCACAAACAAATCTGCACACATCAAATGATAATACCACAATCCAGTACCACTCCAATCAGTGGCGAATCCAGAAGTTTGAGTCATTACGGGCGGCCGTTGATGATCTACCCTTGGCCGCAATAAAATATTAGAAGTCCTTTTGGTATCTTTTTATTTTTTAAGGCAAAAAATGCATTTTGGAATGGTGATTTGATGGAGAACGTCTGAACGTGTGACTAAAAATAAAGAAAAATTTTGAATTTACGTGTAATATTATTTTATTGAATAATGTATGAATGAAAAGAAAAAAGAAAAATGTAGTTTTTAAAAAAGGGGGAATCGAACAAGGTCTATAATATAAATATAACAATTATTTTGTTTAAAATGAATATATATAATTTTGTTATAAGAATAGATAGAACTCATCAAATAACATTGTTACCAAGTTTTGTATAATTCAAAGGAAGAGTGTGAATTCGAATATTTAAAATTGTTTACATTAAAACAATCAAAACCTAACAAATATCATTTTTTTAAAATTTATTAACACAATTCAAGAGGTACTGTAATGACTAAGTTCACCACAACTCTTACCTGAGATCATGGGTTCAAATCCTTATTGTCCCTCCCTTATTGAATTTTGGTAAAAATGATAGAATAAAAATAATACATAACAAGTTCATTGACAAATATTCAAACCTAAGAGTTGAAATATATTAAGGTTGGCTCTCACCAAGTAAGTTACAAAATGTTTGAAAATAAAATCAATTACCAACAATATAAGGTAAAAATTTAATCAAAAAATAAAAAATAATAAAAAAATCCCCAGCTGCATCCGCCACTGACTCCAATGCACTGCCACTACCACTACCACTACCACTACCACCTTCAACTTAAACCTAGCTTCACCTCAAATCCACAACAACAATCATCATCACTATCACTTCCCTCACCACCTTCAATAAACAGCAACCACCACCACCGGCATCATACCACCAAGAAAACCACCACCAACAATTTCAGAAAATGCAAGACTCGAACTATCCATCGAGTACCTTGACTTAGCAACACCACCACTACTATTCTCTTTGTCCTTGTCCACCAACACCCCACCACCAAAACCACCACTTCCACTACCAACATCGTTGAAAATATAATCATTAATCTTAGATCCACCTCCAGCACTGAGCTTCTCCATATTTATGTAAGTAGAAGAACATATCGTCCTCCAATCCCATCTCATCCTCACTTCCTACAGACGCATCAAACGGGTCTAACACCATATCTAGATCATTCGGTAGCCAAAAATTTCTCAGAATGTGCTTTTTGGTAATGGGCCAGCCTCATTTCCCCCGAAAAAGACAGCATCTAATTCAACAAATACTTAGAAAAAAATCTAAATATAAGGGATAGAATGGAGGAAGGTTTGTGAGTGGAGCGCTCTCCTCGCCATGCACTGCGAGTCGCCATCAATGGCTCTCATAGTGCCATCGAGGTAGGTGGTTGTTTGAGTGATGAAAGATATAAAAAAGATAGTGTGGAGAGGGGAAGGGGTGTGGGAGTTAGGGATTCGATGGGATGGGTTGAATTAGGGGTACTTTTAAGTTTGACCCAGTCAAAGGACCTAAATTCCACTTTCACTTTCAAAATCATGAATATTATGACATTGGCCTCTTGTATGGTAAAAGACAAAGATGCCCTTAAATGTTTTGTACAATTACAAAATAATATATTGTTGAAAGGACTATACTATCCTTTTAGTTAATAATTGAAAATCAAACACTTCCCCCTTATAAAAACTTCAAAACGAGCTTCCAACACAGGAAAAACTCTCATCTTTTCATCTGCTTGAACCTCAAAATCTAGAAAATTTTTGAAACATTGAAGCCAGAAATTTTTTTTATATCAATTACTTCAAATCAGTAAGTGCATTTACGCATGTTTAATTTCGTTTTCAGTAAATTAGTATATGTTTGAATAGAGAAATTTTATGTCGACATAGTAGTTAGCATAAATTTTTTTTAACAGATCTTACCTATAAAAAAAATTGAACAGATGTATAATATTTTTCTTTAGAACCGTATTCTCCTGCGCAAAAACAGCCAAACAGTCCGACTGTTTCCGATTGTTTGGCTGTTAAACAGCCAACTGTCGGTTGTTTAACAGCCAATGAACCGACTCTACACTGATTTTTGTTGGCACTGATTTTTTCTTATAATTAATAAATGAAGTTGATTAAAACCTTTTCCTCGTGTAGATATGATAATCTCCGTCTGTTATTTCGATGATTTCGAATTAAATGAAAATAATCGGTGGGAATGGAGATAGACGAGTGACATACGTGGTTGTATTGCAATTTTCATAACAGAGAGTACACCATACTTAGAAATTTACCACGATTTGCAAAATAAGTTGAATGTCGATCAATCTCAATACGATATGCAATTGAGATATCTATTCAACGGTTATGGGGATTCATCCATTCCGATGCCACCGGTATTCGTTACTAATGATGCTGAATTGAATTATCTATTAGAATTGAATAAAATGCATCGGACTCCAACTGTTCTTGGTGTGACTTTAAATATGAAGGATGTTATCGAAGGTGAACGCGAAGATTCAGATAGGGCGGATAACAATGATCGAGGTTTTTGGGAGACAGTGGAGATAGTTCCTGCGGATGATGTGGGTATTCCTGAGACAATTGCTTCTGATCGTGATGTCGCTGTTACGCGTAGAATTCCGTCGACAGTTGAAGACAATGAGAATATAAACGAGTTTACAAATGAGAATTTGATTGCTTTATCCCAACAGAGACACGAGCCGGGTGGGAGTTCACAGGTTGGAACAAGTGGACCGTCCTCCAATTCTTCCCGTGTGGCTCCCTATGATGAGGACTTGTAGATCGAGCAACTGTTTGAAACCAAGAAAGATTTGCAGGAAGCGGTGCACCGGCTGTCATTAAAATATAACTTTGAGTTCAAGGTAAAAAAATCAAACGAGTCACTGTTGACAGTTGCCTGCGTCAAAGACAGTTGCAATTGGCGCTTGAGAGCAACTAAGATGGACACGAATGAGTGCTTCGTAATTTGCAAGTATTCACGGGAACATACTTGCGAAGTGGGAATTCTTCGAAACAATCACAGGTAAGCTCGAGCATGGTCTATTGGTCGACAGATAATGCACAAGTATCAAGATCCACGGACGATCTACAGACCTTTGGACATCATTAACGACGTCCGTCGAGAGTACGGAGTGGTCATGAGCTACCAAAAAGCGTGGAAGGCCAAAGAATGTGCGTTGGAAGATTTAATGGGATCGGCTGAAGAGAGCTATGCTAAATTGGCTAGGTATTGCCATAACATGGGAACAACTAATCCTGGCACGACATTTTTTATTGAGACGGGGGGCGATAATTGTTTTAAGTATTTCTTCATGGCTCTCGGACAATGTATTCGGGGTCTTCGAAATGCAATGCGACCCGTAATTCTAGTTGATGGTACAACTCTGAAAGCTAAATATCAAGGCAAATTAATTATAACTACATGTCAAGATGTCAACATCCAAATTTACCCTATTGCATTTAGCATAGTCGACAGCGAGAATGATCTGTCCATGCGTTGGTTCTTTTCTAAACTGAGGGAAGTGATCGGGGAAGTCGAAGACCTTGCCTTTGTAACCGATTGGGGACAGTCTATAATAAACGGTATCGCTGAAATTTTTCCCGGGGCACATCACGGGTATTGCATGTACCATATACAAGGTAATTTGAAGACTAGGTATCGGGGCACAAACATCGTTTCATTGTTTAGGAGAGCAGCCGAAGCTTACAGTGCTGAAGAGTATAATAAGTTCATGCTCGAGATAGGAAGTAAATCATTACCGACGTTGGAGTATCTGACGAAGATGGGGATCGAACATTGGGCGCGGTCATACTTTCCAGGACGTCGATACAACATGATGACGTCGAATAACGCGGGGTCTCTCAATGCATTGTTTAAGAAGGATCGAGAGTTATCAATTCTCGCAATGATTGAAAACATTCGTAACAAGCTACAACAGTGATTTCATGACCGACGTGCGGCATCACAAAGTTGCAGTAGCGTGTTGGCCTCAACTCAAGAGGAGAAACTGTTTAAGGCGGCAGAGGTTGCGAGGAAGTTGAATGTGGAAGCACTAGATGAGTTTCGCTTCTCCGTGCAATGTTCACGTAATACGGCATATATGGTGGACTTGACCGATAACACATGCAGTTGTACGAGATTTCAGTTGGAGAGCTTTCCATGTGAGCATGCAGTTGCAGTGGCCATGTATCGAAGCTTTGCTACGAGAACGTTATGCTCTTTGTATTATACGACTGAGTGTTGGAGAACAACATATGTTGAGACTATATTTCCTCTACCGAATGAAGCCGCGTGGTCCTGGACATCCAAGTACATCTAGAATACCATCTACCGGAGAATTTTCTCGACCGCGTGGGTGTGGTAGGTGCTAAGTCGTAGGGCATACTCGACAATTTTGTACCAGTCAAATTTCCCTAAATGACGATTAGACAGGTACGTTAAATGAATAATATTTCCTTTTATTTTACACTATTCAATATTTTTTTTTTATAAATCTTCGATGTTCAATATTTATTCTTGATAAATGGTATTTATAATGATTCATATGAAAAAAATAGTTCCATACTCGGCCTACGTGTAAAATAACAAAACAAAAAATATAATTAAATTTCCAATATGAATATTATATACATTGAAAACAAATTTACAATTATTTCATAATCACAAAAAATAATTAAATTTACAATTGAAGCGTTACATATATTTAATACAAATTTACGGGTCAGCATTAAATTCGAACAAATCACATGCTAGCTTCTTTCTCCAGTTCTGTATCCACGACTAGTTGATTCCATCAACCTTATGCCCTATATTTAAAAATTCGACGTATTTAATGACAAATATGCCGCAGTCGCCGCTGCAATTGAACAAGAATGAATCAATTCAGTACTGTGTAAGTAAAAACTAAATCTGAAAGATAAAAATAACAAATTTCAAATACTTACCTTACGGACTGTCGTGCTGTCGTCGTGTTTCGAACAATCCGCAATCTGTCCTGTACATTTATCCCCGCTCGTCCAGCCATCATAGAAACAATTACAGCCACGGACTCCAGGTTTTGCTCCAACTGGCCTTGTGTCAAACATGAATGATCTGGGTCGTACACATATATAGTCGAGTCAGCAAAAACGATCTCCAGTGTAACATAGTGTTTATTGATGCATGCTGGAATGTGTATATGTGTACAACCCTCCCATGATTTTTCCCCGACACTCGGTGACAGTCCTATCACCCACTCGAGCATATATTTTGGCACCGTGTACTCATTACCCATAAGTTCGAGCGACTGATACTCTATGGTAACGGCACGCAAGAATTCGGTGTTTAATATGACTCGACCATGGACATCAAATGATTTTGGATGTCTTTGCGCTCGATCTCGCAGCAAGTCCATGATCAGGTCAATGTGCTGTAGTAGGAAACACCAAAAAAGTATGAGTTATTCATTTAATAAACACAAAGTGACGTATACATAATATACACGAAATGAATAGTTCACTTACATCATCGGCGAGCCAAGCTCCCGCAGTGGTGATATCGTGGAACCACTTGTAAGGGTCCGAGACCATCTTTTGACCTATCGTGCGGCTAACTCTGTAAAAAACAAGGAAATGTTAAAATAAGCGTAGACGAGTTAGCGTACAGTGCTTTATTAAAATCATACAATCCTTACCCGGGGATACTTCTCCGCCATTCTGTCTTGAACGCTTTCCACTTGGCATTGTTCACCTCCCTGAATAAGTTCGGGTGCGTCCCATCGATGAACGTCCTCCTCTTGGCCTCAGTCGTGAAAGGGGAAACAACATACTGTGACGGCACTCTCAACCTCTTGTCAACCACCTGCTCCGTCTCGTCAACAACATGTCTCTTACCCTCAATCACGCCGAGCGTCCTCTCGACCTCCGGGGCCACCTCCTCCGCCCTTCCCATTGGGGCCTCCCCTTCCGCCGTCACCACCTCCGTCCCTCCCGTTGGGGCCTCCCCCTCTGTCACCACCTCCCCCGCCCCTCCCGTCGAGGCCACCCCCTCCATAGACAACCACAATGACTCCAATGTCTCGTCACACCAAAAATGTGCGTGACCCCCCTCTCCATCACCATCTCTGCCACCCTCTCGATCATGATCTCCTCCATCCCCTCTGTCCCCCCATCGTCTGCCGGCTAGATCTCCTCTAAGCGCCGCTACTGTATCCTGAAGGTCGACAACGGAAGACTGTAGTATTCCAATATCATGGGATAGATCGTCAGCCCTCCCTGTCAACTCTCGTCCCATATCATCGACCCTCCCTGTCAGATAGTCAATCTTTCCTACCAGATCGTCAACCCTCCCTGTCAACTCTCGTCCCAGATCATCGACCCTCTCCATCAAATCTCGTCGTAGCGCATCGACCTCCTCCACTATAAATCCAGTCAAACGGGCATACAAATCATCACTGTGTGCCGGAGACACACGGGAGAGGCGTCTGGACGGAGGTGATACCAATGGCGGCAGCGATGCTCTCGGCGGAGGTGATGCCACTGGCGGCGGTGATGCCCTCGACGGAGGTGATGCCAATGGCGGGGACGATACTCTCGACGGAGGTGATGTCAATGATGGCGGCAATACCCTTGGCGGAGGTGATCGTGGATCAGCTGGACCGCCCTCCTACATAAATAACATTACAAATTATTCAATATATTTATACGTCGATGATATTCAATAAATTATATTTCATTCACATACCCAATCTCGGTCCAAACTCGGATCAGACTTCTCCTCGTCTGGGGCGTGCGGAACGCCTAAATCCCGCACAAGACCCCGAGCCTCCTTTTCCATCGACGGTGTCAACTCAGGTATGACTTCAAGTTGACATATTGACATTTCAACTACTTAACGATCATGTAAACAAAATTTTAAACTACGTATAATATAAATCACAAATGCATAATACTTACCTGAGGATCGTCGAGGAAGGCCGATAACTGCTTCCCAGTGGGACATCCCTCCGCTTGCGATGATCTCCAATGAAGCATCCTTGGGTAGCGTGTCTCCTCTCGCTGTGCAAAGCGGGCCCCTAGTACAGGGACTGTCTCATACACCCAAATCTGTAACACATATACTTATTACGCGCAAATGTAATGTACTAAAACTTTAAATTTGATTATATTAAACATTTACCTGCACCGCTAAGGACAATCCATATGTATCGTATTTACGCATCGACCCCCTGGGCCTCGAGTGTGCTCCGGTGAAGACATGTACAATGTTTTCGTAGCATCTCCGGCCCCATGGATAGTTGTTGAACACATCGATGTCGTCAGTAACTTGCAAATGAAAAATGTCGATGGCAGTCTTCTTGTGATGACACCTCATCACACTCTCGAGGATGTAGACCAGCCCAATCTTCAATCTATCTAGCATCTGGTCGCACCCTCTGATCGCAACCATCAAGTCGGGTAGAAGTATTGACCCATGTCCCTGGAAGTACGTTTCGTACAGTCTATTGCTTCTCTTAATGGCTGTATCGTCGCCCGTAATCCTCAGTCCAGTGATCAATGTAAACTCAAATGCTAAGAAACTGACGACCTTGCCCCCGAGGTCGAACTGGAGGGAATCGCCGTCGACTGGCCTCAGAAGCCAAGATAAAAGTGCATCGATGATCTGTCCTGAGTACTGCACCTCTTGCAACTGGTACAATGGCCATAAGAAGGACTGTCGTAGCATATCTCTGTGCTGATCATCGAGCAACTCCAACACAGCAGTAAAGCTCTCAAAACTATTGTTCCAAGTAGCCTTCCCTGCCATCTGTCTCAACTCCCCATCTAAATGATACTCCATCCTGCAAAAATTCAAATGTTAGAGTATTGAACAACAGATAACAAAAGAAAGCATAATCTCACAAAATTAAGGGAACTGAATTCTAACTACCATACAATACGCATTAAAATAAATTAGTTATAAAGAAAATTAATCACAAATATTATATTTGGAAAATATATTTTAAAAAAATCAAATTAAATACATTTTCAAAAACATTAAAGAATATAAATATTATTTAAACAAATTCGAAACAAAATCAAAGGTAAAAGAACAATAAAAGGAAAAAAAAAGAATTGTTAATTTCGGACAACATTATCTATTCAATTATTAAATTATATAAAAAAAGGTAATTATAAAAATTAAATAAATAAATAACATAATTATTATTTAATCAAATTAAAATAAATTAATTATAAAGAAAATTACTCTTGTAATCATTTGGAAAATATATTTACAAACAAAAAATTTCAAATTAAATACATTTTTAAAAAATGTAAAGAATATTTATATTATTTAAATAAATTTGAAAAAAAATATTAAAGATTATTTTATAAAAAAAAAAAGGAACAACACAAAATTGTTAATTAAAGATAATATTCAATTATTAAATTATATAAATAAAAGACAATTATAAAAATTAAATAAATAAATAACATAATTACTAATCAAATAAAAAATTAAATTAATTACAAAAATTATAAAAAACAAATAAAAATTAAATATATTTTTTTAAAAAAAATTGGACTGTTAACAGTCGTGGGTCGACTGTTAACAGTCGGCCCATGACTGTTGGGATTGTTAATAGCCGGGTTAACCCGACTGTTACAGTTCGTCTTCCCCGTTTCTGCGGGAAATCGCCATTGCCGGCCAGTAGGTCCAACAAAAAATATCACATTTTTCATTCCAGCATGCTCACAATCTAGCACTACTCATGCTCATGATAGAAATCAAACCGAATATTCATCTAATTAAATCTAATATTATTCAATAAATTTTCAACTGGAACTCTATGCGAGAAAACTAACCGGTATTCTTTCCAGTGTAGATGCGTGAAGCTCACTACAACGGTGGTGTAGTTGGCCGGTGGTTGATCGGACAATTTTCAGGCGATTGTGCGTCGATTTTCTTTTTTGGTCGGTCGATTAGAAAATGAGATTCAAACAGTCACTAGTTGAAGGGTAAATTCGCCCTTTTAGTGTAATTTTTTTTAAACTTAATTTCTTTCTTTTTTTAATTCATTTAATGGGTCAAAGGCCAATATTAAAATTTGCTACAGTTGAAAATCCATTTTTGTGTATTTCCTGGTTGAATTATTAGTAATTTATTTAATATAATATTAAATTAATAATATGTAATTAACACCCGAAATCTAAGTTTTAAACTTAACACCTTTTTACAGAAGCTAGTCCTTAATCGTAGGGTTCTAAATAATTTTCCCTTTTAACAAAAATTTTTTTTTTTCAATTTTTGGGGCCCTTTGTTTTACATTGAATTGGTAAATTAAACGGGTGAAACAAATTAAAGAATAAGAAAATAATTTAGAGGTCTTAAAATTTTCTATTTTAGTTCTATGTAATATTGTATAATTTGATGTACAAGAAAATTCAATTAATTGTAGATCTACTTCTACAAAATTATTGGACTGTAAGTAAAATCTCAAGAAGCTTGTTAATTTCATAAGAAGTTTTTATGAAGCATAGTTCCTGAATAGTTGCTTTTTAGGTGACAGAACTCGTGATATTGAATTACAGGTTCAATAAATGAATAACATAATTTCACATTTAATTGAATCTATCATATAATGCTACCTAAACCGATAATGGATAGCATTATTTTTTGTTTGAATAGTTATACACGTATACTTTACAGAATTTGTTACAGCATGATGACGTGGCAGAACTTTGAAATGTCAAAATCTCGCCAGCCATTGAAAAAAAAAGAAAGCAATAAAAGTGAAAAAATGAAAGAAAGTGCGCTTTTTTCCCCCTTTTGAAACCATACCCTTTCCATTCCAATTCCAAAAATAAAACCAACTTTTAGTTGTAAAACTAATCCTTTCCTTTTTTGTCATTGTATAGAACGGTAACTTTTAGTTGTAAAACTAACTTCTGCCTTGTAGGTGCTAAACCTTAACTCATCAAAGAAAGTAAGAATTTGACAAACAGTCCGACTACACGAACAAGTTCAAATTACAAGCTAAATCCCGACTTACATGGCAATAAAGAGAGAGAGAGAGACAAGCAAAAAATGACTACCGCTACCTTTTCCCTAGGATAATTCAAAACCCTGTAAACGGGGGTGTCAATGACCCCATCCAACAAGATTAATTGTTTGACAAATGTATTATTCTTGTTGAATAGGACCACATAGGCCCTTTTCAAAAGTCCTTTGACAAATACGCTCTGTTCATGTAACAAAGCCCTTTGACAAATATGCTCTTACGTTCAATTGTATTAGTTTAATTGATCATAAATTTTGAAATTTAATCGGAATAAGACACTAAACTGTCTTATATTTCTTTCCACTAATATCTTTAGAAACTATAAAGGTACATAAGGCATTACTATGAAAAAAAAGTTCAAGAGATATGATGATTAAAATAACTGTTTGTCCATGCCAGTATTTGACTTAACACATCTCACGATGAAAACTTTATCAAAATTTGAAGATCAAGGTTACTTCATATCACAATCTCTAAATTTTCAACACTCTTTTTCATTTTTTTTTTCACCATGTCGATCAAACAACTTAAATTACTTGCTCTATAAATTTTGATAGACGCTCAATTTCTACATCAATATAGAACAATTAATTAGGTGACAATTTGTTAAGCCAATGACAACTCATTTATAAGTGTTATCGTACTAAGTTCATGTTTGATATAGTTAAAAAAGTTGATAAGTCAAAATTAATAATTAATCATACGTATTTGTAACTTTTATCAAATTTTAAAAATATATTTTATTAAAATTTATTAAAAGTATAAATTTTAACTAAATCCAAAGTGACCATTTGTGTGCATTCCATCATCTTTGGAGGAAACCCAAGTGTCACGTCATCGGTCACCACTTTAGTTCTTGAAAGACATATACACGTGGCATGGACAGAAGTTTTTCATACTTGGCACGTTTTACCACGCGCTTTATTATTGGCTTGATGAGCTGTAAAATCCCGACAAAGTGCGTAATCCAACTGAGATACAGCCAGTAAACACCTACACGAGGACGACGTTCATCCTCTCTCTCTCTCTCTCTCTCTTTAATGCATCCACATAATAATTTAAAATTTTATAGAATTTCAATATTCAAATGACTTAATGAGTGTATAAAAAAATTATAAGAAAATTTAGTTTTTTTAAAATTAATTGATAAATCCAGTGATGTTTCGCCAAAAATCCAGGTAAATTGAAAGAATCTGATCCAAATTGTTCAATCAAACAAACTAGTCTAGTCTATTTATAACACATTGGCTTATGTTACAAAATATGAGGTTTGAATTTTAATATTAGCTAAGAAAACCTTTCGTTAGGTAATTAATGATCGTAGAAAAAATGGGTATCACGAAATTTATTGCTCATATTTACTAGGTCGTGATGCTCTAAACAAACTTAGGGCAATGACAACCCCAAACATATACTTCAGGCCTTTGCCTCGAAGAAACAATTAAGTCCGATAAACCCATAATACCACTCGGTGATCTAGTCCAAGTTAAAGTGTTATTTTAATGTAGCAACTTTAATGTTTACTGCTCAATAACGCGTCCGTATTTAGAGAGCTCATTTGAAAAGTTGTTTTAATATGAAGATTGATGGCTTGCAGCATGTGATATAAAATCTAGATTGTCACCCTAATTTCTTCACGTTGTTCAATTTTTGTTTCTTTCCAAATCATTTGCTATTTTTCTCTCTTTGGTGGCGCCTTTGTTGTGTGTTTTATGTGTCAGCCTCTTTCTCTTTTATATGAGGATTCTCTTTTTCAATTTTTGTGAGTAAAAACATCTAGTTCCTAAGTGGTCTCGGGCCTGTTTGAGGCTTTCTTGTTATATAAAAGATCTAGTCCCTAGAGTGAGAGTTTTTCGATTTATGAGTTGAGGGTATTTGGGCCCTGTTCGACCCATTTTTGGTGTTCGTAGGAACTCATATAACGATCGAAGACGATTATTGTGCTTGTTGTTATCTGGTATCACTTCTATCGAGGTTCAAAATCGTATTACTATCTAATTTAATGTATTGATCATACAACATTATTTTTTGCTTGAAATATCTTACACATGTAAAATTATATACAAAAGAGATCTTTTTTACATCAAATTTGTATATTTAATTGTTCACCTAAGTAAATGTTCATTTTGAGCATTTTTCCTTCTTTGACCAATCGTGTTTTTCAAGTGAGAGAGAATGATAGGGGACAATCATATTTCAAATATGGATTAATTTTATCTCTTTTTTCTTTTTCTTTTTTTTGGTTATTTAGAATAAGATTTTTTCTTCTTCTTTTATTTAGAGTAAAATTTCTTTATTTTCTTGATTAGAATATGATGACTTTTTTCTTATTTATATAAGATTTTAGTTTTCAATCCTTTTCGGATTTAATTTAGTTTCCTTATATTAGTAAGATTAGAGAATTATTTCATCTATATAAACAAAAATTTGGTACACTTTTCTTTAATCAAGTTAAATCAATTCAATACATAAAAGTATTCTGCACAATTTTAATTTTTTTCAATATTAATTTCGCTTTCGCTGTAATTTTTTTTTCTCCCCGGTAAGAAGAATACCTAAAAGAAATGAAAAGACCGTGTAAAGTTTGGTCACCTGTTTTCGTTCTACTTTAAACGCCCAAGAAACCTCCTCCTTCCTCTCTCTAAATTTCTCTCAATTTTTTTTTCTTACATTCATTGATTCATCACAAAATAGCATTCAAAAAATTCAAACATAGCCCAGAAAGTTAACATCCTATGCATCGGCATCTCACGTTGGCCCCCTACACTGTGTTTCTTTACAGCTATTTATACGTACAAATGCATGAAGAGTCTTAAAGTTTGATTGAAAAACAAAGAATCAACAAGAAAAAACCGTTTTTATTTTTCTGGAAAGTTGTTTACGATGGACGCTTTGTGTTTAAAGGCGGGGATTCAGGGAATTGCGCCGCCAATATCCGTCACGGGTTATGCGGGGATGGATGTTCTAACAAGCTATCATTCTCAGATCAGTGCCAGCGGAAGACCATCGGAGAATAAGTCGGTGGCGGCGGCGGCAGTTCAGCGGAGGAATTTTCCGTGGGGTTTTACTTTCAGGGACCCACTTAGATCTCTTTGGACTGGAGGTAAAAATCGGTGCGAGCCGGCGATCGCGGTTGACGACGCCGTATTGGTGGAGGAAAAGGAGGAGATCAAAATGAAAGAGAGAGAGAAAGAAGTGCAGAATGGGAATTGGGTTTTCAAGATTTTGCATGTTAGGTCCTTGTGGAAGGAAGTAGACGAGAGGGAGGGTATATTTGTTGAAGAAAATGAGACCAAATTGGAAGAAGAGGATAAAATTGGGGGGATGGACGGAAAATATAATGGTTACAGTGAGAATGAGGATTGCTGTGAAGAACATGGAGAATGTGATGTATGTGGGATTGATGGAGAAAATGACAATAAAATTGAATTTGATAGAGAATCGTTTTCAAAGATGCTTCAAAAGGTGCCACTGGCTGAAGCTAGATTATATGCTCAGATGTCTTATTTGGCAAATTTAGCTTATTCGATAACCCAAATTAAGGTACCCTTTTGAGATTGATTCACAGAAGGAATTCATTATTTTTTATAGTAATGTTTGAGCTTTTAAATGGTTTGGGAAATCTTGTTTGGTTAGAATTGTTAAATGTTGCTTTTGATATTTTAGATAAATTCTGAAATCTTCCTGGCAATGTTGATAGGAAACTGATGGTAAAGTATTATTGCTAGTTTGTTGTTTATGATTCGGTTTGTGCAAAGCATGAATTTTATAGGAGTTATGTTTGGTTGAGTTGCTATGGAAAGGCTAATTTTATTTCTGTTGGTGCAGCCAGGGAATCTCCTGAGATACCATGGACTGCGCTTCGTAACATCTTCATTGGAGAAGAAAAAACAGGTATTGAAAGCTGGGGATGAGAAGGCGATGGGGGCTGAAGCTAGTGAGGCATTAGGAAATATAACCGTAAGCAAGGAGAAGATGAATGGGAGCAGAGTTAGCCCATCTGCTACTTATCAAATTGCTGCCTCCGCTGCATCATATTTACATTCTCACACGAAGAGCATTCTTGGCTTCAAGTCCTCAAAATCTGCATTGGGAGAAAATTTGCTTGAAGAAATAAATGGACGAACGGACGATGTCAATATGATAAATCAAGATGTAGCTTCATTAATTGCAACCACTGATTCAGTGACAGCAGTAGTTGCTGCAAAGGAGGAAGTAAAGCAGGCTGTTGCAGATGATCTAAGCTCAACTCGTGCATCACCTTGTGAGTGGTTTGTATGTGATGATGATAAGAGTGCCACTAGATTCTTTGTCATTCAGGTATGTTGGCCAAAGAAATGTTTTGAAGTAGTTTTGGGTAATATATCTAATTTGGGAGTCAATGCAGTTCCACACTGAGGTGTATTATGTATGAGGTTATAGGCGATTCTTTAATTTGATGGCCCATTGAGAACTTTGGTAGACTGAAATTAATCAACAGCCAGGATTATTATTGCTCAATATTCTGCTTTTCTTTACTGCAGGGATCTGAATCAATGGCATCGTGGCAAGCGAATCTGCTCTTCGAGCCCGTTCATTTTGAGGTCATATTTAAATTTCCTATCAAGCTTGTGAACTATTTATTGAAGTCTTCATGTTTTGGGATTAAAATGTGAGCTATATCTGTGGAAATAACATTAATTAAGGAATCTATACAAATTTTCTCATTAGGGATTGGACGTGCTTGTACATAGAGGTATATATGAAGTTGCGAAGGGGATGTATGAGCAGATGTTGCCTGAAGTTCGTGCTCATCTAGAATCTCATGGAGATCGGGCCACATTCCGTTTCACGGGACACTCTCTTGGTGGAAGTTTATCATTGCTTTTGAATCTCATGTTTCTGATAAGAGGCGAAGTGCCCGTTTCTTCATTACTTCCTGTTATAACTTTTGGTGCACCATCAATTATGTGTGGAGGGGATCGACTCCTACTCGACCTTGGATTACCTCGAAGTCATGTTCAGGCAATTACAATGCACAGAGATATTGTTCCTCGAGCTTTCTCTTGCAATTATCCTAATCACGTAGTGAGGTTTCTCAAGGCTGTCAATAAGAACTTCCGCAATCATCCATGCCTTAATAGCCAGGTAATGGGCTAATTCCATTCGTTAGAACTGTTGCAATACATTTTGTCAAGTTCATGTAACCGAAATATTCTTCTGCACTCTCGTGTTTGCAGAAGCTCTTATATGCTCCAATGGGAGAGTTTTTACTTCTTCAGCCAGATGAGAATTTTTCTCCGAACCATGATCTTCTTCCTTCAGGACGTGGTCTTTATCTGTTGAGTTGTCCGGTTTCAAATGTCGTTGAGGCAGAGAAGCAGATCCAAGCTGCTCGGGAAATATTTTTGAACTCACCACATCCACTTGAGATATTAAGTGATCACTCTGCATATGGTTCGAAAGGATCCATTAAAAGAGATCACGACATGAAGTCGTACTTCAACTCTGTTCGGAATGTTATCCATCAAGAACTTGACTCCATAAGAAAAGCCCAGAAAGAACAGCGCCGCAAAGTTTGGTGGTCACTTTTGGAACCAGTGGGAGTAAATGGCGGTATCTTCATGAGTAGGCCTATCGCATCAGGTAATATGGGCCGGGGTCAGTTCCATTTCTCTGGCGCATTTCAGGCTGGGAGGGAGTCTTTGAAACGGTGTAGTCGGCTAGTTGCATCTCAGCACATGCATTTGCTGGTTGTGCTCTTATTGCCTGCCAAATTGTTGATATTGAGGACATATAGCTTGATCAGTATTCATTGAGCAAGCTAGCATGGCAGGTGGTGTTTTTTTTTTTTTTTTTTACAAGGGGTCCGGGCTTGCGTCCGACTAGATCCTTTTCTTTTTTTTTTTTTACAAGGTGTCTGGGCTTGCGTCCGACTAGATCCTTGTCCCTGAACCTCCGGTCCCTCAGCAGCTCAGGGAGGTAAATCGCAGGATGTGCCCTTGTTGGCTCCCAAGTTCCCACAACTCATTTGGACTCCTTCCGCAAAGAGAGCTCTCCTCACTGGGCGTTTGTTCACACCAATGACTTCCTCTCCATATGGCTCCCAGTATTAACTCCAGGAATCGAACTCCCCACCCTTACTTCCAGCGTCCCAGCGAAGTGATTGTTCCACCAACTCGGATGTGCCCTGAGGGGCGGCAGGTGGTGTTTCTTATTACCATGGACGGTCGAGTCTAAGATTTTTATGAGTAGATGTTTCTTTATTCATATGGCTATACAACTAGAGCAACTTGAGTTCCCTGATTTTTTTTAATGGGGGCAGTTGCACAATTGTTTGTAGAATCACATTACATACAAGAAAAGGTTAGAGTTACACCATTTGTAATGAAATTTCATGCTGGTTTCTAGTGGAAAGGGGAAAAGTGTCACTTTTTTTTTTTTAATATTTCAATTATATATGGCCATATGATTATTGAATGTGTGTTTTTTGTGCTCCTAGATTTGTTTTCTTTCTGGTTTTACGTTTTTGTCTCGTGTAATTTATTGCGAGATCATGAAGTTAATGGTTTTCTTTCTTAATTATGAGATATCAAATGGTATTTGAACAAGTTGAAACTCGAAAGCTATGATTTCTAATTGTTCCAAATTGCATTGTTGGACGAAGCTTGACGTATAGGTAGGGGATCACAGAGACCGACCACGCCCATCATTGGGGGTTGAGTGGGTTTATGGCCAATTTTTTATATAAGTGGGTCCTGCTTGAGGACCCAACTGCTAAGAGGGTCGGTAGGGGATCTGTGTGAACCCCTACCTGGTAAAACAGCAAAACTAAGCATTTTTGCCATTTGTTAAGATTTTGTGCCATTGATCTTTAATATTGTGTACCAAAGAGTCTAGTTAATCTCCAATTAGATTAGCGTACAGAAGCTACCAAAATCTCTGCCTAACATCATTTAATGAACCAACCATATGTGAGGCATTTATTTATTTCACCAAAAACAGGGACCTCCATTTTAAGTGGCATCTCCAACCCTCCGCCATTGCACCATAATTCATCAAATTTTATCAAATATTTGGTGTAAATCCCCTCCAACGTATTGAAATGGTGCAAATAAATAGTGTAACACCAACTAGCACCAAAATGGTAAAATACCATTTTGTCCTTCTCTTTCACTTTGCAAAAAATTTGGTTAAGGGTATTTGAGTCCATTTTTGTTTTACATTTCTGTAATATAATTAATTATTATTATTGTTGTTGTTGTTTTTGTTGTTGTTGTTGTTGTTTAATATTTTCTTAGTAGTGGTATTTCTATTAATTGTACTACATTTTTTTAAATTTGTTAATGAACTCAATATTTTCTTTAATTTAAATAATTGTTTATTTTGTACTTGTAAAATATAAAATAAACACAAATAATTTTTCAAATAAAAAACTGTTAAGAATTAAAAATTGAAGAAAATGAATAAACATCGATCAATTGATATAATGTGTTGAAAATAAAATTTGATGCAAAATAATGTAAAATTTACCTCAAATTTTGATGCATAAGTGGAGATAACCTTCAGTAACAAGTTTAGATCATATTGTTCAAAGTTGCATAGTGTCCGACTAGTAGCAGATATCTAATTTGCATTTAATTCAGTTCATGAATTCATTAAGACGTCTCATCAATTGATTTGAAAAAGCAAGATGGTGCATTGAACCACACTAACGCCCCAAGTGGATTGTGTATTGATTCCTAAGTCAAACTTGGGAGATGGGCTGCATATATATATATATATATATATATATA